>NW_026863092.1:0-186594 GCF_026571515.1 Ruditapes philippinarum | reverse complement strand
GATAATTTCTATGTGGATTCATGTTTACGAAAGAGAGTAAACATGTTATGTTGAATTGTGGCGGGCAAGTCTATAAGTTGACACACGAAGCGTGGTTTTCATGCTACAAAATTTAAATAACGGAAGGACGTACCCTTTAAAAGATAGCCTCAAGAGGATACATGTAAAATATGGGTGTTATCCATTTTTGTGCTACCCTTGTGCTACCCTTTTGATGTACATTTGAAATTTGGAGACTTATTTTAAGGGATACTCATGCAAATAAATGACAAAATAATTAAAATGATTTAATGTACTTAAATTATGCTAAAATGACATTTTTTAAGTCCCAGCACGAATTTCTATGTTAATTTCATATATTTTCGGTTTGAAGGATTCATATATCTAGATATATGGAACGAAATTTAGACGCCGACAGAATCACCGATAACAATAACAGATATTGTGGATTTTGTATAAGTTAAACAAGTCTAAGACATTAATTTTACATATTCTATAAAGTTTTCAGAGTTCACTGTGTCAACTATTGTGAAGTCTTAACGCTCTTACCTGTCCCACGTGGGTCAAGTTAGTAAGGAGAAAATTTTTGTTCCTATGACTGCCTAATGTATTTATTATGAGGTCATTTACAGAATAATGAAAGAAAAAACAAAACAAAGAAATGAAAATTGTGCCTGTGTCTCTCTTTAAATATTGATAACATTAACAATTTAAATAGAGCTTAAGTCTATTCTGCGTTTGAGACCTGATGATTTTCGATACATAATACTTAAGATATGATGTATTAAATTCTATCAAATGCCTTTTATGTCGACAAGAGTATGACGTTGATACGTTTGCTCCAGTAAAATTTCTTAAATATAGACATCAAATTAATCACACTACGAAACAGTCAAGGGAATATAAAAAAAACTGTTTCACAAGGAGTTTCAAGCGCGTTGGATATCCGGGCGATCAGATATTGCTGTATTTTCTACAGATTTTGGCATTTGGTAAGCAAATAGTAATTCATGATTAATAATTTCGAACTTTGTGAACTATCTTTAACATTTGTCAATACAACAGAACTGGGTGGTTTTATTCTTTCTGTCGAATTATTATTCTTTCAGTCAGACCGCAATCATTTTAAGACCGGAGCTGAAATTTGGTGCAAGTACGGTGCCAGTAGCAAAATACATCGCTTCAGAAATTTACTTAAACACAATTAACCTTTCATTATATAGCCACAACTTCTAAGTCAAAAGTTATCCAATTGACTGAGCTTCTACTAAACATTTCAAAAACAAACAAAAATAGCTGTCACGAAATGATATTAATGAATGACGGATGCAATAATCAGTTTTGAAAAAATAGGCCACGCTCTCAGTAGGATAGATTCCCGTGTCCGTGTAATTCATATTCGTCAGCGTTAATTGTAAGAGACAAACAGAAAAAAAATCAAACCATTCAGCCCTTACATATCCTATCAAAATCTAATTTGATTGTTAACCTTAACAAGTTGATCATCAAACGTTAAGATGTATTAAAATTATAGCGATTCTTAAATAGCATATTAGATATATAAACAGACATTACAGGAAGGCGACGTAAATCTTAGAGTAACTCTGCTTTTGAAATATATATCCCATGAATGTAGCGTTACTCTAAAGGCAGGTAGACACAATCAGATTAACCTTATCTCTACTGAGGCATGCACATATCAGGGAAGGTTCACAGCATGTCCAGGTGAATAAGTCCTAAGTATCATGGATAATTGGTCAAATTGGGACTTATACAAGATGATGACCCTAAAAAGAGCTGTTTTGAAAGGAACTTATAACATTTTGTTTTATGCCTTTGATGAAGTTGTCTTTTCCTCCCACGACGTGCGGATATATCAGCTCGTAACAAATGATTCCCGATGAGGAGACTGATATTGCGGCCCAGCAAATTCTCTGAAGGTCTTGGACATGTGGTTTATTAGGGAACCGAGTAATGACAAGTTAAACACACACGCTCTTGAGTTGTTGCTGCTGTTATCATCAGACAGAAAGGTCAGATAAACAGAAATTTTCAATGACTAGATAACTAGCAAAAACGGATTGGGAAACTTTATAAAAAAATTATAGCAGAAGATTTTGCATTTCATTTGTTCACGTTATCTGAATTCTAATGCTACATTGACATTAATTTAGTAATTAATTATTCAAAAATAAAAGGTAGCGTATTGTCAGGCAAATACAAATATTGTTACGTCTCTGCGCGTTTTGTGACCGGTAGGGCCCCCCTTTCGACATAGGTCTTTGTGAGCTGTCAATATCCGTTTTACTAAGACTTTGCAATCTGTTTGTTATCTGTCTGTGTAAACTGTTTAGTTATCTCTTTCTAACATAGGCTGCTCAGTAGTTGAGCTGCTGACCGTGACTGTTACAGGGCCGACTTTAGTGCTTGGTTGGGTGGTCGCTTCTCAATGTTTGGACTTCCAACTATTTAATTATTATTTGAAAAAAATCTAAACTGAATATAAGGGAAACAATATTTCTACAGTCGGTAAATTTAAGGTAAGATAATTATTATTTCCTAACCAATTTATCAATGTAGGAATAGAATTAGTAATTAATCACGGTGGACAGTCGCGGTGAAACCACAACAAAATGACGCGAATGTCAATTCCCATGGTAAAATAATGCAAAAATATTTAGTGCGAGTAGATGCAATAAAGAGGAGATTTATATTTTTTATAGTTAGAAGAAATTCACAAAGTGTTTACGTCAAAACTTTAATAACACGAATCTTTTAAAATTCATTTAAATATTTTAAAAGATCATGTATAAGTGAGTCCCATCAAAATACAAAATACGATGTGCATGAGAGGAATTCGAAGTTGAAAAACCCCGAATGAAAGCAGACTGGCCTTTTATATGCAACAGTCCCCATTATCCACATCTTTGTGAAAAGAACGCCGCACAGATATTTTGTGGGGTCAACAGGGCTTTGTTGAAGAAACGTTTCACAGTTTATTCGTGGGGAAACTCATTCCACAGTTGTATGTTTTTGGGAACATGATTTTTGTGGGATGAAGGAAATCAATAAAGTGCAGACATATAACACAATACAACACACCTCAAATTTACGTTTCCTGCTAGGAATATTTTGATACATAGTAAATATTGAAGTTAAGCAGTTTATCAGAAAGTACAATATCCTTTGTTGATATGTGTGTGTTCGTCGTGTTTGTAGAAAAAATAGTAACACAAATAGCCGCTTTCAAAACAGGCGTTTATATAAAAAACATTATAAGATGGGAGATGAGATTAAATGCTCAGTCAAGTGGTTTCGATCTATGGTAAGACATTTCTAAGATAGATTTCTTTATCAGATATAGTTGGCATCGATATATCTTAGCACTGACTTGTCAGAAAAGGACAAACAATAATTAATCTTTACAAATTACGCAAAAAATGAATACAATTGTGTTACAATATTTGTTAGCTAACGACCTAGACTAAACACAACCACTATGTTTGACATGATATCTATAGGAGATGTAAAGCAAATAGTTTTTCAGACAAAAACCAAAGGCAAACAAAACATAAAACAAAAAAGAAAATACCAAATCACACTGGAAACAAAGTTTTAAATGGAGAGATAAATCTCACAAAAGAGGTTTCTAATATCACTCTGTGACTTACACCCGAAGATTATATTGTAATTCGACGTTGGAATGAAAAATGTAGGGAGGTAACATATTCGAAAGAAATTGTGACATGAAAACAAAGGAGAATGTTGTTGCATTTCTATCCTGACAATATTGTTTCTAGCCATCTTTGGGTTCTTAAAAGTAAAGCAAAATAGAGCAATGTTTCTTTGGCCAGGTTATTAAATTGTGTAAAGCTATATGTGTATAATTATCTCAGAATATATATATTGTTACAGAAATGGAATCTGATATAAAAATCTTTTTTCGCAAAGTTTTGGTTAGTACAAAGAGATTATACTACAGTCTACTCCACTTATAACGAACTCGCTTATAACGAGTTTTCGTTAATAGCGAACTAAATCTGAAATCCCCGGCCCATTCCTTTTTGTGTTATATTAAATCACATCGCTTAATACGTACACACCTAAAAAATTTCGATTACAGCGAACCATATTTTTCAAGCCCAAGACGGCGTAAAACATAAATTTCCTTGGTTTAAACAAAATGTTATAATTGAAATATCGGGATTCACTGGATCCGTACATAAATACCGCTATCCGATAATCATTCAAGTTATGGCTTCAGGGAATAAAGATTTTGATAAAATGTTCTCATAACATAATTTCCTACTTGTTTTTCGCACCCTCAGTTGAAAATTGCTGTAAATACCCAATGATTTCCAAATAACCGATTCTCTTTATGAATATTGACCAAACAATAAGAAACAAATAGCAAAAGAACATAAATGATTATCACATTATAGACAAGTCCTACATGTCTAAATACATGTAAATAATATTTTCAATTAAATGGCCTGCATAAAATTACCGCTGATTACACCGTTAACAGATATGGCTTTTTCACGGCAAATTTGCCCAACTTAACAAGTTAACATGTTGTTGCTACTTCGCTTTAAGCGAGCTTCGGATATAACGAAGATATACCGAAATGTGCCATTGACTTTGTTATAAGCCGAGGCGACTGTTTACACATTTTATACGATCGAAGTGCACGGATGTGAATGCCAGCGTGGCTCTACACAAGTGAAAAATTCTTTTCACTTTCGGTGAAAAAGTTAAAAGCAAATTGTAAATTGAAATTTCCTTTTAATGATGGTGAATATATATAAATGGCAGTATCCAGAGATAGATAGATAGATAGATGAAAGACAAATATATATAAATGAAAGACAAATAAAGTTTCATATAAATCTTTTCTTTTATCAGTACAATTAACAGACAAGCGTCCGGGCTTTACAAAGACTAACTTAACAATTTCAAATTGTGCAACTACTCTCTGCAATGAGATCTGAAAAAAACTAGGAAATAAGATCTGATAAAAACTAGAACATAAAACGCGAATACTTAACAACTAATGACAACAAAGAATTAATATGATAGCGAATAGTTTCATTATAAACCAACACTTTATTCAAAATTTTGAGTATATTTAATTAAAAAGCAGGATGGTAAAAGAAAGATATTTTCATCTGTCGTCGTTCAAAAAAAGCACATTGTCTCATTATTGATGCCTATTTTAATGAAGAAAATGTTTGTTGTTAAAATTCCATGATTAAGCTTGAAATAGCAATTATTTCCTTAAATTTGTGAGTAGACTGTAAATATAAATTTAGGAAGATCATATAAATCTTTTGATACGTTGGCATATTAATAAAATGCAAAACAAAGATCTTTGTATTAATTTACAATACGTGCTGAACTAAATTTAGAAATAAAACATTACACGGCTTATAAACGGAATTTAGGAAATTCTAACATAGACAAATCTTAGATGCATTTGAATATTAAATAGAGAGGCTTTGTTTATATAAAAGGTCGACAAAACAAGATGCAAAAGAGAAAGACAATCACGAACTTTTCATTTTTCTTTATTTTTTTTGAATATGGATGAAACTTTAACGTTACTTCCGGAAAAGTGAGATAATTTGGATCATTACCTTTTTAATAAATATCTAAAAATACCATTATATGTAACAGTAAAATTCCAAACATGCAAGAAAATGTCAAAGTTATGATGAATATTCATAAACAATTGCACAAAAAAAAATGCTACTGAAGATGAAGTTTAACTAAGCAATTAAATGTTATGAATGCATTTAAAGTTATAATATAAAACATTCCATGGAATGAATGATTTGTTACGGCTAATCTAAATACAGTTCAGATAAACACAATATTATAGATATCATTAAACTTTACACTCAAAATCACTTCTTAACTAGTTAAATGTATGGATAATGTTTTGTATCTTTCGTAACATATTTTAAGCACGTGTGACAGAAATGTTTTGTAGATTTTTCACAGTTAATTAGTTGTCTTTAACTACACAATACATGTACCGACTAATGCAGACTATCATCACCCAGTCCACTATTGTATACCATCCAAGGAAGGATGTATTTAACATGTCTCTCAATATAAAATACGTACCTAAAATAGATAAATCTAATTATAATGTATGTGATTATTTTGAATCGGCTTATTGTTATTATGCAATTTATAAGCTAAGCATTATTAAAATAACACATTTTTGTTCTTAACAAATATTATGATTGATAAGCAGTTAAACTGCTGCACGTGTCGTCATTTAAATTAGTAAAAACTATAATAACTTTCAAGCTTTATTTTGAAATTATATACTGCTTATAGAGGACATAGCTAAAAAAATCACAAAAACCAGAACATTGCCAGTTTCCTTCACAAAAATGCAAGTGGCGAAATTATTGAACATGTGTATTCAAAATTATCAAAACGAGCACAGTATAGAACAACGACATACCAAAACCCGTCAATATTGCTGAAGCCATTATCAGAACCGAGGGCAAATATTTAAGATCAAGGCAATTCACATATTGCCAAAGCCAAAGTGTTATTGCAATCATGATATCAGTTGCTCCTTTAGCTATTTCAAAAATGGCAACATCGCCGCTCACTTTGTCTGTGCCAACCATAAACAAACCTGTGGTAAACACACAAGAATAAATAATAAATTATAAAAACACACATAAAAAATAACACCATCCACCGATGTCCTGTCACACGGTTACTGTTATGTACCGTAATAAATCAAAGTTTGTGAAGGCAGATATCATTGAAGCAGCATACACGTTTGCTTGCATAACAAAATTACTGTGCATGCGAATAACGTAATTCTTTATTAGTTCTAATGGATGTGGCACAATTTGCTAATTTGCTCCGCTATCATTTTAAGCATTGACAATAAAAAAAAATCCGAATATTTTTTTCTTTACAGCTAAACCTTGTTTTTTAAAAATAAATCTGAATATATACTTTCTAACTTTAAATCATAAAGATCATTTGATTATTCATCCATTTTTTATTGATAGATTATTCATCAAATAATTTCATATACGTTACCAAAAACAAATCTTGCTGTGGCAATAACTGTTAAATGCAACATATAAACTGAAAACATAAAAGTGTTACATAATAGTAAACAGTATGCATTTTAAAGAGGAAAAAACCAACATGTACAGCTAAAAAATACATATTACATAAATATCTTGCGACAGACAGTTTATCTAATGCTTCCTTTTTATTCTGAGCTTAATGATTCATAGCTTCTACATTAAAAAAGATCAAGACATTTTGAATGTTTGACTCAGACATAAACCTTCTGCTCATATACATATATTGACGGCAGTAAATCACAAACCACGTTTTGTATTACGTGATACATTATCCATTTATCGGCTTGGCGTAGTGGTGGCCCATGGGACCAGTAACTAAGGGGGGGGGGTTGAAACCCCGTCCGGTGGGGGCGTCGTTGTTTCCGTGACCAAGAAACTTTACACTCATTGGTTAGTACTGCCTGGCTTCAGTAACGGGTTCGAGTGTGTTTCAATAAACTCATAGCTTCTAACATTTAGTTGGGTTTTACATTGCAACAAGACAAATACAATCAAAAATAAATAACAATAAACTTAATTTTCCGTTTAATAGCTGTCATCCAATACACTAATCTACAATTTGAAAATAATTAAGCTTTACTCTGCTTCTTGTGTTATGAACAACAAAAATGGAGTTTTACTTATAACTATCGAATCCCGACACGGTCTTTGGATTCTTTCATGTGAGGAAGCTATCCAGCTAGCTTACGGAACGTCGGTGGTTCTACTCAGGTGCCCGTTCGTGCCTAAATTAATGCACGGAAGGGCACCTGAGGTCTTCCTCCACCAGTAAAGCTGGAACGTCGCAATATGACCTATACTGTGTCGATGTGACGTAAATCCCAATCAAACAAACAAACTTATAACTATCCGTTGATGATATTTTGGGCATTTAAAACAACCGTAAAACTAAATTAAATAATATTCATGCTTCAACATCAGTATATTATGTTTGCCTATTAGGTTCGTTCATGATACTGATTGTGTAGTTAAAATTTTATTGATTACGTAGTTGCTTTTATATTATTAACAATTCTATCAATATCTATCGTTAATTATGTTAGTAAATTGTTTACCTGTCAATTCCATGAATTTCCCTACTTGGCTGACAACAGACCCACATTATGAAAAAATGAAATATAGTATCTAATAAATGCGTTAAAGCTTGACAATGTCTAATTCTCAATCAAAACTGATTACAGCTTACCATTAATTTAGCTTTACGACAATGAGCTTGTACACTTTGAGCTATTATTGTTAATGCCGGCAAAGGTAGTTGGTACTTTTGAAGGAGCTAATTTACTTTTGTAATTGTACATTTCCCTTATTCCGAAAGAAGAAATTCTTTGCTATGTTAAATAGTTAAATGCCTACTAAAGCAAAATTATTACAACGTAATCATTATGTCATTGTTTTTATCATGATTATTATCATTATTATTTCAATAATTAAACCGGGATATTGATCATCAATCGAAAATGACTCTTAATCATGTTACGGACCGTCACAAAAGTTAGGCTACTGTTCGATATCAATAACGAAATAATTATTTTGCCTGCAGAATAAACATTAAATAGGGATGTTATTGACAATAAAATGACACTTATTGTGGTATTGATGGTCGTACTCGTAGTCATAAAAGAAGTAGAATTCGTTTTTCTTTTCGAATACGTGGTGATCGTCGTGGTCGTATATGTAGACGTTATTGTTCGTCATCGTCAAGATCGTGGTCGTCGGCGTAGTCGTGGGCTCTGTGTTTATCGTTGCCTTATCATTCTTGCAGTCATATAAATCATAGTGTTGCTGGACCTTATCGTAGAAAGATTTTTGTTCCTAGAGGTTATCATTATCCATGAGAGTGCAATTTGTCGTTAGTAAGTTATATACTGTGTTACGGTTAATGTTAACATTTAACGCGTAATATATATAACCTTAATGTCAGTAAAAGTGTATCTCTGTGTTATGATCGACGATAACAGTTTACGCGTATTGTAACCTTTATGATCAGTTAGCAGAAACTGGCGCATCATTACAGGTGATTGATGCCTATGGACTGATTAATTTTCAATGACTTAAACATTACCTGATTCGTTATTAGAATATGTTTGCGGTCTCTGATTGATTCTTGAGTCATTAAGGCTCCTGAAATAGATTGTGTTTCTTTTAAAAATCTTATCAGTATTCTCCCTCACATTTATATACGAGTACACCATTCATTTGCACACAAATTCATTGGTTTCTTTTATTAAGAACTCGATTTCCTGATTTTATTTGTACTAACGAAATAGTACCTTATGATAAATTTTATCATAGTTGAATGTTTGTGATTTATGTGTGTCCATGTACTTATAACAGATAAAAGGATGATAGATGTTTAAGAACCAATACAAAATTTAAACAGGAGATTGATGATTATACTATTTGTGTAGACAATCTTACTAAAAATAATGTCTAGAAATTTCCGTTATACTTCTTATACTACTTATGCACAGGTTAATGTTTATATTCTGGATAAATGTGAAAAACCTGATATCATATACATATACATATTCTTAGAGCAAGAGTTATATGAATACTATGAAATGAAAAGATTGTATTTTATAAATGATCAGTCTTATTGTAATTATTTGTTTGACTGAAATCCTTGCAATAAACAACAGTACCTAATCACCCGGTCAGCCAACCGTCTACCTCTTGCGTTTTGAAATCTTTCTGAAATAGTCATTGAATTCACTTTACTTGTGAAAGATGTTTCCGTATTAAGATTGCTTTGTTGTTCTTATTGTCGACGTTTCACTGGAGTTAATTTATCAACGTTGTTCTCTATTCGACAAAAGGACATTTCAAAAGTAGACATGTATTAACGCAAAATGACGTTTTATGTCATTGTTTTGATTTAATGTATTAGGGCGTCTTGACAACATCTGATTATAAGAATGTCGTCATATATTTTGTCCATAAAAATGTTGACAAACAATCTCGGGGCGTTATTAATATTCAGAAACGAAATCCCGCCAATTAAGAGAGAAATATGACGGATTTGTTATCGAATTTATTCTTGTCAACAGGACGAACAAAAATGAATGCTTTGCATGATTTGAAAAATTATTTAGGCTTTATTTAGTCTATCTGATGGTCACACCGATTATAAGGTCAAGTTAGTAACCGCTATAAAATGCATATATGATTTTGGTTATTTGCTGAGCATTTCATACTTTACCAGTAATTACCTTACTATGGTGGCTAATTTAGAATGCTTTTGTGCGTCATGTTTGCGCTAGCGACACGACAAAGCGGCAAACGGCGCGTTGTCGGACTTCTCGCTAACGACGTTGTCGTCTTCTCGCTAACGATGCACGCCAAACGGCGCGTTGTCGTGAGGCGTGTTGTCGCGATGTCACATTGTCGCTCGGTTCAAATCGAAGGATTGGCTTATAAGCCAAGCGACAGGGCGACATCACGACAACGCGCCTCACGACAACGCACGGTTTGGCGTGCTTCGCTAGAGCTCGGCTCTTAGGCCGTGTTGTCCCTAGCGACAAGACGAAATGGCGATAACGAAATAGGTTGTGTTGTCTTTCCACCGATGTCCATTATGTTAAGACTCGGTTATATTTTCCAAGAAGCAAAGTTTAAGTTTCCACACAGTCTTGATAGTAGGTCGTAGAGATTGTTGTAGCGTGGACGAAAGACTCTTAGTTACCTTACAAGTATGATGTATATGCTGTATGATTTACCATAATTGCATAATACATAGGCTGTGAGTGTTAGCTGAAATATCATTTCAAAGGTACTCAAACGTCCTTCTATTGTTAAAAGTAAATACGTATATAATATAAGTGATTGTTAAGCAAGCATTGACTGAAAGAAATATCTTGTATAACTGCAAGTTGGATAAATACATATGTACATAATGTACTGCAGATACTGGCAAATACCCAATATTATTTTGTAAAATTGTACAATTGACAAAGCGTCTATCGAATAGTTCAGCTGACATATTATTGATGGGAAGGATTTATTTTCCGAATATTAATAAGGTCTTTCCGCCCGTGTCCATTTTTGTTAAGACGCAGTAATATTTCAAGCTTCCATACAGTCTTGGTCGTAGGCCGTGAATATAGTCGTAGCCTGGACGAAACACAGGCATGCTCTGGTTACGGTCAACGATAACAGTTATCGCTTATTGTAACAGATATGCGCAGATATCTGTAAACAGTGTACTATAAATGGGC
The DNA here is from genome assembly GCF_026571515.1 of Ruditapes philippinarum. Lineage (NCBI taxonomy): Eukaryota > Metazoa > Mollusca > Bivalvia > Venerida > Veneridae > Ruditapes > Ruditapes philippinarum. Next base: position 175,250 of record NW_026863092.1, on the reverse strand, counting down.
AATTTATGCCAAAAAAATATTAATTTTCAATTACTTATAAATTACCTGATCCGTTATTAGAATATGTATGCGGTCTCTGATTGATTCTTGAGTCATTATGGCTCCTGAAATAGATTGTGTACTTATTATATTTTTTATCATTATTCTCCCTTACGTTTAATATTCGAGTAGATCATTCATTTGTTTGCAAATTGCATATGATTTCTTTAAAACAATGTTTTTCCTGATTTCTTTTATATTAACGCAACATTGTTTACGTTTGTAATATATGTGTATACATGTACGTATAATTCCAAACAGTGCAGATACGTGAAAGATGTTTTCAAATTATTACAAAATCAAAATAAAAGGTGCGTGATTATACTGTTTGTGTGTTCATCCTTACTGAAATATATTGTAATATCCGTTACACTTCTTATGCTTATTATGCACAACAAAAAATGGCATTATCTATACACATTCCAAAAGCAAGATTAATTTGAATGCAATGAAATGAAACGATTGTATAATTTATCAGTCTACCTTGTAATTAAAATTTCCGACTGAAACCTTTGCAAAAAAACAACAGTACCTGATCACCCAGTCAGCCAACCGTCTATCTGCGTTTTGAACTCTTTCTGAAATAGTTGTTAAATTCCTTTGACTTGAGAAAGATGTTTCTTCATAGTGATTATTTTGTTCTCCGTATTGTCGACTTTTCACTGGAGCAAATGTATCAACGTAGTACTCTTTTCGACACAAGGGACATTTGAAAGTGTTTCCCTCTGAACTGAATTATTGTTAAACAATATCATTATTGCATAGTTGAAATTATATTCAAGCATAAACATATGAAATATCATTTTTCTGAACATTTAACTGTGGCTTATTTCTGCAATTTTGTGTCTTCGCTCTTCAAAAGTCGAAGGCGCCGACACTACACGATATTTTAATAGCGAATACACGTGATCTTTTCCTGCAGAATTATCGTGTCGGCGGGTCGGTGCCCTATATGTGTCGTGTCGTCGTGTCTTTGCCTTGAAATGCGTATGACGAAGACACGAAAATTGGTATGGAAGCTTGGATTGACTCCCTTAGATGCCTTGATCGTGATAATTTTATATTGCGGCATGTCGACATGTATAAACGCAACATGACGTCTTTCAACATGGTCTTGGTTTTATGAATAAAGGCATCTTGACAACATCTGATTTAGGGCATGCGACAAAGCTTTTGTTCATAAAAAATTTGAGGGTCTAATTAATATTCGGAAACTAAATTAAGATAATGACTACATTTATCGTTGTCACCAGAAACATGCAAAAAATTCATGCTTTATACATCCGTACAAAACACTACTTCATTATTATTATACCAACTGTTATAATAGTTATAGTCCTAATCGAAGTTGTTGGCGTAGAAGTATAACATGCCGGTTTACTAGACAACATTAACTAAAATGCATATATCGAGTTTAACATAACCTAGCTAATGCACATTAAAATGTTTGAGACTAACTTATACTTATCAGAAAGTATACATGTGTGTTTATATATATCATACACACTTTCATATTTGTCGGTAATTTGTTCAAATTTAAATTATACCATTTGATCAAGTTCTGAAGACATGGTTCACATATTATGTGAATACATGGAAGAAACCTGGTTCGTATTTCGCTTTCACAACAAACAGGGCACAACTCCTTGTCGTCTTTTCCATCGTTAGGGATTGGCAACTCAGTACTGTCCTCCGAACTCATTTTATACCCGAGACTAAATTGACATCGACGTTGAATTGGGAATTAAAAAATTCTGGAAACCAAATGTAATTTCTTTACAGTCTTATTTACAACAACTTGTAAACGATTACATCTGCTCAATGTGATAAGGACATGTTTGTGCATACCAAAGCGGTAAAGTAAATATTCATATCGTTTATTTACCTTCTATCAAAATCAATTTTTTTTCTAATTTGCTTATTAACTCTGAAATAGACACATCTAAACTTTAGACATGTTATAAATGATATTAAGATATCATTGGTATAATATTAAATTGGCATAAAATGTGCTAGATTCAAACAAGACAGAACTACTCGCCGAAAAACACGTACATGTTTAAATAACATTCAAATATGATCTCTGCAAATTCAATTGTAGCGACAAAAATATGAAATCAGAAGCATATATAAATACAAAAAATGTGTATTGTTGATATTTTAAAATTTATAAAGTACAAAATATAAAAATGATGCATTAATAAATTTTAGTTTTATTCTTTCTAAATAACAACAAATATAATTATAAAACATATAACGCTTACCTTAAACCAATAATCACAATCAGGTGACTATTTGTTATATGTGTTTTTTCAGATTGATTGTATTGATCAGATCATGAAGTTTTACATTTATTTGCCCAAATGATTAAACGTTCTTCCTTGTTCATATCCGCATAGTTCGGTTGTGAGGTGACAGAGGGGGGGGGGGGGGGGGGCTTTCAATCAATTTTATTGTATGTTATATCTAGATAGTATTTACAAAGGTGTTCATTGTGTAATTTACTATATGTAAAGATATATAACAAAAAATAAAAATGTCTCGGAACTGTGTTGTGGTAAAGTTAAAATCAGTCACCAGATTCCATAATGTTTGAGGTTCTTATCCATTGTGATAATGTCTATGTGAATTTATGTTAAAGACAGAGAGTAAACATTTTTTTTATTTAATTGTGGCGGCCGTGACTATAACTTGATATACCTTCTAAAAAAATAAAGAACTTACCCGTTGAAAGATAACATAAGGAGTTTACATCTAAAGTACAGGTGCTATTCATTTTTACGCTTCCCGTTTGATAAACGTCTCAAATGTTGTGTCTCATGTTTAAGATTGATAAAATTAAGTATCTAGTTTCAATCTCTACTGCGTTTGAGACCTGATGATTTACGATACATAATGATTAAGATATCATGTATTGAATATGGGGTAAGGTAAAGTCATCCTAAGTATCAGGGATAATTTTGGTCAAATTGTGACTTTCACAAGACGATGGGCCTTAAAAGAGCTGTTTTGAAAGAAACACGCTTTGAATGATGTTTTCCTTTCCTTTCACGACTTACGGGTTTATCAGAGTGTTACAAATGATTCCCGATATAGTGACTGGTGCGGCCCGGCAAGAACGCTAAATGTCTCTGAAATGTAGTTTATTCCGGAACTGATTAAAAATAAATCAAATCACTTACTTTTTAGAGTTGTTGCTGCTGTTGTCATCAGCTAGGAAGGTAAGACAACTAGAAATGATTGATGACCAGCTAAGCAGCAAAAGAGGCTTACGAAAAGTTATATACATGTATAATAGCAAAATCTGTTTTGCTTTTATTGGTTATAGTTTGTTCAGTAACGCTATATGAATTCTATTGCTACAGTGACATCACTTCCACTTACCTAGGTAGAACGAACAATAATCGAAACATCTTCAAAGATTGATGAAAACAATGGCTATGTATGTATATACTGTACAAAAAAATAGACTGAGGCACATACACGAACAACGGCTTATGGTGAAAAAAGTAAAGGAAACATTAAAGTGATAAATTTCTGTTACATGTATAAACCCGGAAAAATAACATGCAATATTTAATAAAAGCGGAGAAGACTTCTACCGATACATGAATACCATGTTCAGAAATAAAAAGTAACGTATTGCCATAAAAATACATGCAATTATAGACAACTGTTATGGTTTTGATACTATCCATAGGGGACGTCAAATCATATATTATGGCAACCGGTGGCAAACTTAAAGGAATACAGAAGACAATCGTTATCACACGGAAAACAATTTTTGAATGGAAACTTAATTCTATTACATAAACTTTATGTTTTTGCTTCGATATTGGGATGTACAAAGTGTGATTTCATGATGGAAAGCGATAGTGCAATGAAAAAACGAGAATGATATTACTATTATCGTTTGATAGTAAGGCATCTGGACATCTTTGAGCTACAATATATTATACTGTTTCTATTGGCCAGGTTATTAAAATATGTAGAACTACATGTATATATCTCAGAATGCTAATAATGTTCCAAAAATAGAATCTTCTGATAATAATAATTTTTATTAATGTTTCGGTTAGTACAATGAGTTCTACTTCATGCGTTTGATCAACCAGACTACTCGGATGTGGAGACAGGCATGGTTCTACAATGGTGTTAAAGTCTTTTAAATGCTGGCGAATAAATAAAAAGAAAGACAGACATAAATTTTCATAAATAAACCTTTGGATACATTGGCAAATCTATAATATGTTTAAACATTGATTTATCATAAAAGAGTTAAAAGATAGGCTGAACTAAATGTGAAAGAAAAGTTTATAAACGATATTCATGAAATTATAATATAGACACACATTTTAGACTCATTTAAATATTCTAAATAGAGGGGATTTGTTTATATGTATGGGCGACAAAATAGTATAAAAAGGAGGAAAGACGATTACCAACTTTTCAATGTTTTTTTTTTTTTTTTTTTTTGCTGAACATACATGGAACTATAACGTTCTTTCCGGGGAAAGCAGGTAATTTTGATCATTACCTGTTTTAATAATATGATAATACTAATATGTGTAAAAGTTAAATCCCAAACAAAAAAGAAAATGTTTGTTAACATAATGATGAATATTCATAATCATTTACACAGAACTGCAGCTGAAGATGACTTTCAATTTAGCAATTAAATGTCCTTATGATTCATCACTTATTAAGACTGATAAACACAATATTATGGATATATCATTACAACATGTACTCATAATCACTTCTTAATAAGTGCAATGTATAGATAATGTCCTGTTTCTTTTGTAACCTATTTTTCAACACATTATACGTTACATGTTTTGTAAGTTATTCACATCAAGGTCATAAGTCGCCTTTGACAGTAAACATTTTTTATTCCAATAGACTTTAAGGCTTATGAGGACACAGAGATGCAACCTAACGAACAATGTATGACATCTACATATAATAAACAATATCAACAAATTTCAAATATCTGGAGAAGGTCAATTTTGTTTGATAAAGAAATACACACTTTTGTACAAAATAATGCAGAATATCACAAACCAGTCCATTACTGTATACCATGCGATAATTGTTCCGTGATAATCACCTGACCATGTAACATACGTACCTAAAATAGATAAAATCTTTTATATGTTATGTCAAAATTTTGATTCACAACTTATCAGCTCAGCTACATTTGTAAAGACCAGAACTCTGTTTAGGTCAGGGTATCGCATTGTAACATGGCCAACGATTGGCTGAAAAAAAGTGCAGGGAAAACCGTATGATTCAATTTAAACATGAGGTGATTAGATGAAAGTGGGGTATTTTTAAGTATAAAAACTAATTTAAAAAGCAACACTACATTGTTTTCTGAAGTAAATAAAATATTTCATGAGTCTCTGTGATAATTTTGACTTGGATATTTGCATTTATAAAAACTGTATGTCAGTCCTGTGATCAGCAGAAAATTTCAATGAAATGGGGGGGTGTAATCCTCTTTGAAGTCATTTTACAAAAAATTTGGTTGGCTACCCCTATATGACAGGAACATTTTTATGTGTCAGGCATTTCATTCTGCTAGAAAAAATTACCTCTTCAGCATGAAAACTCAATTTTAAGGTAGGATTAGGGACCATTTCTTATAATGTAAGTCTATGGAAATATCAATGTGAGTGTCTGACCTTTAAAACAAAGATTAAGTGACTGAATGATAAGCTATTACAAAGTGCACGTGTCGTCTTGTAATTAAATAAAAGCTAAGAAAAAACAAAGAACACAATGTAAAACAACGACATACCAAAACCCGTCACTATAATTGAAGCCAGTACCAGAACCAAGGAAATATGTTTATGATAACGACATTTCCCCTCTAGACAAAGTGTTATTGCAAAAATAAAATCAGTTGCTCCTTTAAGTATTTCAAAAATGAAAACACCGTTCCATTTGCCTATGGTAAAAACCATAAACATACCTGAGGAAAAAAATCAAGAATAAGTATTAATATAGAAGTAACATACATAAACTAACAAAATAAACCGACATCCTGCCACAAGTTTAATGTACATGTCAAAAGGTCAAAGTTTGAGTAGGCATATATTATTGACACATATATGCATAACAAATCAATGCGTAGGAAAAATTTAATAACCATTTGGTTCTAAAGAGGTTCCTACTTTAATTTTGTTGTAAGATAAAGCAAGCGTTAACAAATAATTCAATCTAATTGAATATTCTTTATAGCTTAATTTTCATATGAATAACACTTTCCCTCATGAGCATATTGTAAAAATGGCGGTTTTCATTGAAAAACATCCTTTAACAAGTTCAAACTGCTATGAAACTAGAAAAAATACTTCAATACTTATAAAACTTGGCGCAAATGTTAACTGAACAATTTGTAACGACATGCTCAGTCTTAAATTTCCTGTTTCCATGGCAACATCACAAAATTACCAAAAATCACTTTTTGCGTTGATTTTTTCGATCAAAATTGATTTCAACGTGCTGAAACGTCTCAATGGATTGAAATAGAGTCAAAGGCTTTTCAGCGTTAATTACACCTTATGATCGACCTGAGGTCATTTTTAGCCTCTCACAAGTTTAATCTTTTCTTGGCGATGAAGAGGACTACCACCCCATTCAACGCACCCAAACAGAGAGGGGGCACATCCCCCTTCTGGCAACCCTTGATGTACCTTTTTAATAGGGGCGGTACCGAAAAATTGATCACAGCAACATTTCTCAAACGAAAAACAGTGTTTGCGGCCTAAATAGAGATATTTTCACTGTTTGATGCCTAAAAAAAGGGAGGGGTCGAAAAACCGTCAAAACATGTCTATATGAAGTAAAGGGATAATTGAAAAATATATACATCTTTTAAATTTAAATCTTTACAGGTTACTTGATTATCCATCTATTAAAATGTTATTACGTTACCTGATATAAATCTGTAAATGGCAACAAAGCATAAATGCAAGATACAAACTGAAAACAAAGTCAAATTTTAGTTATAACAATAATGTATCTTTAAGAGAACAAATCCCCTGAATTTCCCACGTTTCCATGCACAGCTAGGAATTAGATAAATGAATATCTTTTTGTTTTTGTTTCAAATACTGTCCATTAATCTGAGCATGATATTTCATATTTTTCCCCTTTCGTGAAACTCAAGATACTTTAAATGTTCGACTCAGATATGCATAAAGTTTCTGCTCAGATACAAATTTACACTGAGTATTGTATTATTAAGTGAAAAATGTTCAGTTTTGCGGAGTGGCATAGTAATTAGTCCATCGGACTATAAAGGATTGCTGGCCGCACGGGTCTTAACCTCGTCAGGGGCAATCCGTTGTTTCCATGAGCAAGTAAATTTGCACTCATTGATTAGTACTGACTGGTTCAAGGAACGGATTTGAAAGTGTATAAATAGGCTTAAAGCTTCTAATTTTGACTTGGGTTTTATGATGCAGCAATACATACACAATCGAATTAAAATAAATTATGATTAACCTAAATTCCCGTTCAAAAAACACTAATAGACGCCATAATAATATATTCACAATAAACCAATACACTTATCTAAAATATGAAAATAGTTGCGCTTTACGCTGTGTTATTAACACCAAATGAAATGAAGTTTTACTTGCACCTATCTTGCATTAGAAAAAATAATTAATACTTATTTATGCGTCATTCATACACGAACATCAGTTTATTATGTTTGCTTTCTTTATTTATCATTTGAAACTGATTATGTAGTTAAAATGATACTGATTTCATATCAATTTTAATATTATTTCCCATTCTATCTATATATCTATTTTATTAATCATGTTAGTAATTTGTTTACCTGCTGATGCCACAGCTATTATACACCACTGACAACAGCACCCCCAGCCACATCCTGAAAAATGTGAATATAGTACCTGATAAACGACTGAAGCTGACAATGCCTATGTTTCAATAAACATACTTAGATACGAAAGTGAGTAATGACTGAAATATAAAGAATTATTGAACTCTCTTTTTTCATTAGTATTTTGATTGCACTGTTATATAACGAGGATTTGTTTAAAAAGTTATCGGCCCGATGTACCTCTGGTAGTCAGAGAACCCATCTAATGGTCTTACTTTTCAATATAATCGCCCTCTACATCAATGCACTTTGCCCATCTGTACTCGTACTTGTTCAACCCTTCAAAAAACCTCTCTATTTTGGTCCCCAAAGAACTCATTAACCACCTGCATTGCTTCCAAAACGTCTACCACGAAGCTTGGTTTACAGTTTCGGAAATATGTAGAAGTCAGAGGGGGCCAAGTTCGGAGAAGATGGGGGATGCAGAAGAATTTCAAAGCTGCAGTTGGTTCCAGCAGCCATCGTAACTTAGGATATGTGAGCTGGCGCATTGTCAGAACGCCTAGAGCCATTTTGTCTATCCTTTTACGCGCGATTTCTGACCAAGACGTCTCAATTCGTCTTCATATTACATACCGTTTATGGTATGACCTTAATCAAGATAGTCAATTATGATTGTCCCCTAACTTTACCTAAAAATTGAAGCTATCATCTTCCCTGCTGATGGCATCCTCTTGAATCTCTTCGGAGGGGGTGAGCCAGGGTGCTTCTATTGTATGCTTCGTTTTATGATCCTGGATTGAAATGATGGTTTACATGTTTCAACCTGAGTTGCGATCCGGTAGATAAAATCAGGTTCATCCTTGTAGCGGCACAAAAGATATCTTGAAATGTCAAGCCTAGTCTGTTTCTGGTTGTCAGTAAACTGTTTGGGGAGCTGCCTAGCGGAAACCTTTGACATGCCATAGCCATCAGCCAGAATTGTCTTAACTGAACCAAAGCTATACCCACTTCCCTAGCAATGCTTCGCAGGTCTCGCCTTCTGTCGCACATGACCAGATCGTGCCATCTTCAGCAGTTTCATAGTTGGTGGCCTCTTTTGGCAGCCCAGACCGCTCATCATTCACCTCTCAAATTCAGCAGCTCTTTATTCACAGTGCTATAGGAAGGGGGCGCCTTCCCAAGTTATCCACATGGTCTTCATGGATTTCCTTTGGGGACGACCCTTTCTTACAGAGGTACTTAAAGACGACTCAAATTTCTCCATTGGGTCTAAATAACACACCCCTTTACTGATCATAGTGTTTTTAATGTTACCCAATCTGTGTAAAACCGCTTGTAACTCGGTTTGATACAGGTATTAGGGCCTATAACTTTTTGATCATACATCGTATACTTACAGCTAAAAACAATTTTAGTTGACGCCTTAGCTTAGGGTGTACCGCTTACATAGAACTGAACTCGTAATCCACTAGGTTGCAAGATATGTACAAGTACATTGGATTTTTCAAGTTTTTTTTGTGTAAATGTGTATAGTTCATAACAAGTGTCAAAATCAAAAACAAAATCACAAATATTATTAGTGTCAAATTAAAGCAATATCATAATCATCATCGTTATTGTTATAATAAGGAAGGAAATCAGGACCATAACAAAATTTAGGCAAAAAATTTGAAAGCTCGAATTGACGTTAATTTATATGTCGGCATGTCGACGTGTATTAACGCAACATAACGTCTTCTGTCATGGCTTTGATGTATGAAATAGGGCATGTTGGCAACATCTGATCAAGGGCATGGTGACATATCTTTTGTTAATAAAAAAGTTGACGAGAACTCTCAGAGAGCGTAATGAATATTTGGAAACTAAATCACGCCCATCAAGTAAATTGAATAGCGTTCTTATCAGAAATAAACTAAACTGAATGTTTTGTATGATTTCTAAAAGAACATTTCGGCTTTATCACTCCGATCCTGAGAGGTCAATTTAGTTAACTTTAGAAAATGCACATTTCATACTTTTACCAGTAATTATCTTACTAACAGTTAAATAACATAGATAAATACTGGGATGTACTATCCTGTTAATAAAATACATATGATTCACAAGATATTTATTTTAAATGTCAAACTCCGCTTCCACAAGTGCGGACATGCTGCATTTCGTCCTTCTGTTCATAACACCTGCTCCATGAAAATGAATAACACTCTGTGTAGGGCTGTAAAACTTATTTCGTAATCATTTTGAAGTAAGCACCTGTTAATGTCAAAATAATTGTATGCTTCTTTAAGGAACAATTTTCTTTTAGTAATATGTTGACGGCAATAAATTAGGCAAATCATACGTTATACGTTATTTTTTACGATATGTCTTAGATTACACACGAATAAATGACTTGAAATACTTACGTCGGTTTATGTTTGGTTTGCTGTAAACAGTTTCACGCATAATTTATAGGGGAGGGGTGTCGGGCATTACATTCGTGGCTTATAAAACCAAGGCCCTACGATCGAATTTATAGGTAAACAGAATGTTTCATTTGGTTGTTAACCGAAACAAAAACTTTTAAAGTTGTCAAGACATTTTCTTATTATGTCCATCTTCATGAAACTGACAGATACGATACCGAAACAATAGCTATAAAAGAGGTGACTTTTATACTGCCAGTATTATAGGTACCAGTAGCCTTTGCAGCCTACAAAATGCACGAAGTGCATTGTATCAAATGCAGTATACAAATTGTTAAACCTAACAAATATACTTCATCTTCTCAGTAATCTATTTCATATGCACAATACTAATACATAGAATTGTATGTTTGGCTGTAATTGTTACTGATATGTATTTTCAAACGTACTAAAACGTCCTTTTAATGATTCGGGTAAATACGTATATAATATAATAGGTTTGATAAGCAAGCACTGAAAGAAGTTATTTATGTTAGACAGTCTCTAGTTAGATAAAATACGCATGAACACAATGCACTACAGATACGGACAAGGATCTAATTTTATTTCGTATACTCTTTCAAAGTATTTATTGAATAGTGTTGCTAAACTGTTGATTTGTTTTCCGACTATTATTCAGGTCCTACCGACGGTGTCCATTATGTTACGAAACAGTGAGCAAGGTTTAAGCTTCCATGCAGCCCTGATCGTAGGCTATGGATTAAGTCGTAGCCTGGACGAAACACTTTTAGTTACCTTAAAATTATGATCTGTGTGCATATACGATATAATGGCAAGACCATTCAGAGTAATTTGTATTCTTTGTTTCGGTGAACGTTAACAGTTAACGCGTATTTTAACCTATATGCGCAGTTACCGGTAAACTGTGCTACATTACAGTTAATTTATGCCTAAGCATTATTAATTTTCAATTTCGTTTAAATTACCTGATCTGTTATTAGAATATGTTTCCGGTCTCTCATTGATTCGTGAGTCACTATGGCTCCTGAAATAGATTGTGTATTTTTTTAAAAATTATCCTAATTCTCCCTCACGTTTTATATACTAGTACATCATTTATCTGCCTACAAGTTACATATATTTTCTTTCTTTATCAAAAACTTTTTGATTTAATTTATATTAACGAAATAATACCTTATGATAAATTGCAACATTATTTAACGTTTGCCATGTCTGCGTCTACATGTACTTATAATTTCAAACAGTGCAAATACTTGATTTGAGGTGTTTTCAAAATATTACAAAATCAAAAGAGGAAGTGCGTGTTTATACTGTTTGTGTTGTCATCCTGACTAACAAATTACTGTAATAGAAATATCCGATATACTTTTTATACTAATTATGCAATGTTTACATGAACCAACAACAAAAAATGGCCTCACCTATACATATTCTAAATACAAGATAAATTTGAATACAATGGAACGAAAAGATTATATAACTTATCAGTTTAATGAAAATTTCTTACTCAAATCCTTGCAAAACACAACAGTACCTGATCATCCGGTCAGCCAACCGTCTATCTCCTTCGTTTTGAACTCTTTCTGAGATAGTTGTGAAATTCCCTTGACTTGAGAAAGATGTTTCCACATAGTGATTATTTTGTTCTCCGTATTGTCGACTTTGTACTGGAGCAAATGTATCAACGGTGTACTCTTTTCGACATATAGGACATTTGAAAGTTCTTCCGTCCGAACTGAAATAGTGTTAAATGATATTATTATTCCGTAGTCGAAATTATATTCAAGCCTTCACCATATAAATATTAATTTTCAGAACATTTTTATGGTGGCTGATTTCTGCCATTTCGTGGCTTTGTGTCTTCGCCCTTTAAAGTGGTCACTTATCGCGTCTTCGCCTTCGACTTTTGATTGCACCTACACAATACATGATATATTTTTGGCGAAATAACGATATTTTAATATGTGAAGACACGTGATATTCTGCTGCAGGATTATCGTGTCGGCGGGTAAAAATCGGCGCCCTATAATATAATATAATACTATAATATTATATAATATAATATATATAATATAATATAATAGGCACTGACTATTAATCTGGTACAACTGCTAATTTGATAAAAACGCATATACAAAATGCACTGCAGAAAAGGGCATATACCGGAGTTTTTGTATACTCAAACAACCTTTCATCGTGTCTATATATTATTATTGCCGGAATGGTATTTCAAGGATGTATAATTCAATGCATTTAGTTTTTGTTTGGTGGGAGGGTTTTTAAGTTTCCAAATATTGATTATGTCTTTCCAACGGTGTCCATTATGTTAAGACATGCTGATATTTTCCACGAGGCAGAGATATCATAAGGTAAGTCGAGATAACATAGATTGTAATAGCTTTTCTCGGCTCTCATCAAATACATAATGGACAAAATATATATCGGCATGTCTGCAAAGACAAGTTGACAAGATGTCTTTATTATCCCTTTAAATAATGATACAAATCGCAAAAATATATGTCGACATACCGGCACATGAGCTACCACGCGCATGGTATCTAGCAGGGTCGCCATTAATTGGCCACTTATCGAGTCTTAGACAATTGGGGCGAATACACGATGACACGAAGACTCTTCAAATTAGCCCATAAATGTGGTTTCGCATTTTAGGCGAAGACACGACAACACGACAAATATAGGGCGCCGATACGATGATTTCACCCGCCGACACGTTTGTTTTACAGAAAAAGATCTCGTGTCTTTGCCTTTTGAAATTTCATTTTTTCGCCAAAATTTTCCGTGTAGGCGTCCTCAAAAGTCGAAGGCGAAGATAAGATAAGTGAGCATTTATCGTATTTTCGTCAAGAAAGCAGTATTTTGACTTTCACTATTATAATACACGTTGCCAGCACATTGTTACAGTCGAAATCGTAGTCGTTGGCGTAGAAGTAAGGCATACCTGATTACTAAATAACATAAACAAAATTGCATATAACAAGATTAATAAAACATAGCAAATGCATACCAAACGTTTGAAACTGACTTATATAAGAAAATATACATGTGTATTTATATGTGTCATACACAATTTCATATTTGTTGGTATTTTGTGACAGTGATTAATTAAATTAAGGAAAATACATAAATCATACCATTTGATCAAGTTCTGCAGACATGGTTCACATATCATGTGAGTAATTGTACATGGAAGAAACTTTGGTTGTGTTCCGCTTTCAAGACAAACAGGGCAGAAAGTGTTGTCGTTGTGTACGTCATTAGGCATTGTCAACTGAAAATGAGTCGCACTGTTCTTCCAGGGACAAATTTGACATCGACGTTGATAAGAGAATTTAAAAACCTGGAAATCAAACCGAATTTCTTTAAAACAGCAATTTCAAACTCTTAGACCGATTCAATATGCTTAAACAAGAAGAGTACATGTTTGTGCATACAAGAAATGTAACGTTAATATTAACATCATTATTTGCGTTCTATCAAAAATTAAAATGTTTTCTTAAATGCTCATACATACTATAATAGAATTATATATAGATTCAGACATATCTACAACCAAGATATGTTATTAATGATATCTAGATATACACCTGGAAATAAGTTAAGCACACATCGAAATTTAAAATTGGTTGTAATTGAAAGCACTGTCATGAATGGACGACTTAATTGAGCTAAGAAATAGTATTTTGATAAGTATCGATACCAATTTAGTAAACATAAACCAGTAAATTTATGAGTTTAGTTTATTCTTAATCAATTAATGTAGCATGAGCAAACGTAAGTGCTTATAAGTATGGTGATTTTACATTTACTGGTAGATAGTTTTGGTAAATGTTGACGACTATGTAACCTTAAATGACATTAAGAGCCAAATTTTGAATAACGTGTTTAACCGCCACGTGCCCGAACGGCAGCCTCAACCCTTCTCAAACTACCAGGCTTTAAATCGACTTTGAGGTTAAATTTTGGCCATTCTTTGTGCAGAGCTTGTTCCACTTGTTGCAGGTTGACTACAGGGTGGTTTACTATTGCCCCCCAAAATATTTAAAATTTCAATTGTGGTTATATCAGAACTTGAGGCAAAAATGCCGAGTGTGAGGAGAAGGGTTAGGCTATCACCCAATTATAGAACCCATTAGTGAAGGTCTACATTAAAACAGAAGCATATAAAATAGTGTTTATAATGTAAATATTATTGAGTACACAATAAGAAATGATGCATTAGTAAACTTGAGTTTTTATTATTTAAGTAACTAAATTGAAAACAATTGAAAAAATAAATAAAATAAATAAATAAAATAAACTAAAATTATAATACATATAACGCTTACCTTAAACCAAAACTCACAATAAACTAAAATACTGTTTGTAATGTGTTATCGGGGTTGATTTTATTGTTAAGTTCGTGATGTTTGTGACGGGAGCAATACATTCTTTTTTCTTTCATCTGTTATAATACATCAATAGTCAGAACATATTGTGGGTGGTGAAAAAAGTCTACTTTGTTGGTTTCTTTTTCTTCAAGACCTTAAGCGATATCAACAACAAATTCCTTGCATTACCTAGCCAGAACAAAAAAACTTAATTACATCAGGCGGATAAAATACGGAAACAATATTACATCAAAATATGCTGCAGATGAACAATAATCTCATTTTCACTTCCTAAGGGGTGTAGTTAAATTGTTGATAAAAAGGATTATTGGATCAAATATTTACTGGGATTGCATCATTTGTTTCATGAAGCGGACATAAGATTGATTCAAATATACTTCTAGCTTCTAGAATTTAAAACATGCATAAACTTATTATACATGTACCAATAAGTCAGGGTCTTTAAAATAGAAGCAAAAATAATAATATTTCTAGTAAGACGTTATTTTATCTTACGGACGTTTTGCTAGTTTTTAGTCTTAAATGAAATTGAATGTATAAAAACTATAGGACACACTATACGGATATATACCTTTTACTTTAAATTGCCAAAAATTAAAAAATTCTTACTTCCTTTTTCTTATCATAAAGTTTAGTTGTGAGTTCACTTTGGGCTTTTTATCACTTTTAAGCCTACGGAGTTGGCACAGAGATTGACATAAAACATTCAGCTTGACATTCGATTTATCAATGTCGAGATAAGATGTGAAGCTAGCACGACTTTCAGCACAACATTCGAAAATCGATTAATCACTGTTCAGATAGATTGGGAACCTGGCTATGCATTCGACATTCGTTTGTGTCTCTTTTATTTTCGAATGTCGAACTTTATGCGAAGCTGGCTCATCATTCAGCAGTCGTTAAGCTCGACAGTGTGTCTCTATTGGGTTGTTAATCTTGCTAGACATTCAGCAAAACATTCATCTCGACATTCAATTTTGTCTCCTTTTTTGAATGTCGAGATATGAAACTGTCTCGACTCAATTAAATCGACATTTGTTTCTGATTCTTTTTGAATGTGGTGCTAGGATGTGAAGCTGGTTTGACATTCATTACTACATTAAGTTTTGTCTCATTTTCGAATCTCGAACTGGGATGGGAAGCTGGCTAGACAATCTTCAAACCATTTAGCTCGACATTCGTTTTCTTGTCTCATTATTCAATGGCGTGCTTTTATGTGAAATTTCGAGCTTTAATGTCTTTTTGGGTATGAAGCTGGTTAGACATTGAGTACAACTTAAACTTGATGGTAGAGTTAAAATCATTCATCGTATTCATTCCTATTCGTCGTGATAATTTCTATGTGAATTATGTTTACAAAAGAGAGTAAGCATGCTATGTTGAATCTATCAATGGATATACCAAGCGTGTATTTCATGCGAACGTAGACACCTATCCGTCGAAATATAACCTTAAGAGAATACGTCTATAATATGGAGCCTATCCATTTGTAAATAAACGTTTGCAATTTTGTGACTCGCGTGAAAAAATCGGTTAAAATAATTAAACAGTATAGTCTATAGTGCGTTTGAGACCTGATGATTTACGAAACATAATTATTATTATACATGATGTATGGCAAGAGTTTAACGTTGATACGTTTGCTCCTGTTAAAAACAGTAAAGCTAAGCATTTCAGTCTGGAATGTAATTAAAAGTAGACACTATTAGGCTTTTTGTACCTTGTCATTTACGCAAAGTAAACACATTTTTAAACTGCATTGTCAAATTCGTTCACAAATAACGGTAAAGAAAGAGATTAATATGAGTTTTAACTCCTAAGATACTTGTAAATTATTCTTGCTTGATGAATGAATAATCGTAAGAAATTAAGCAAGCTTGACAATCATTAGTACAATATTCCACTGATCCGATAAAATTAGTAATTTTAAATTACTATCTATTTTCTGAAGTGATCAAAATGATGTTTGTTAAAAATAGCTTAATTAAATGTTTACTACGAAACTTTACTATCGTTCAACCGTATACTAATTTCATTTCAAGCGGCATGTAAAACTGTGTATGAATAACATAAACTCATTAACAAATTTGTACTTTTCTTATCTCAGAGCTTTAAATAGTCAAAGCGTCAAAGTGTCAACATTTATATACATGTGTTAGCTATATAGTATATTCTTATCAGACAACGTGGATCATTAATGATATAGGTTACGGTGTAATGATTTATCGTATTTAGACATTTTTTATGACAAAAAAGAAACAATGACGACAGTAACTGGGTATATAGTACCGGTAGAAGAGTTCCGCGATTTTGTCGTGCGGTGTAGTAAATCAGTCGGAATAGCAGAAGATCATGCGGACAGTTTGGCTGAAATGGTTGTATCGGCGGACTATCGAGGTCACTATAGTCATGGCCTGAAAAATCTAGGTCAGATCTTTTTTATACAATTATTTTATGCTTTATTATTACCTCAGAGTACAAGTTGAATGAATGTTGAAATCATATTTATGAATTAAGCATTTCTGCTCACGCATCCTGGCTGACAATTATCAGAGAATCGAACACACTGTAGTTTTTCTTGATGAATATATTTGGATAATAAGAATCATCTCCAAATTTTTTATAGTCTAAGAATTGTCTTTGGTTTACAGAGCGATACCTAATCTGTGTCAGGAAAGGAATTATATCCAGAAGTGGAAAACCGGAAGTAGTCAAACAGACAGCAGCGACAGCGTTAGTGGATGGACATAAATTACTTGGTAAAATATAGACACGCTATTAACATATGCAAAACTGAGTCCATTCCGTCATACTGATGACAAATTCTTGTCAAAATTTTATTATTATATTTTTCTTACATAGACAGCAGAGCACGTTTGATGGTATTAAATGTAAAGTTTAACGAAGAATAAGTGCAATTCACAATAAAGTACATATTCTTTAGGACAAAGGTTTCAGATGATTATATTTGTTTTACCGTGTAGGTCCAGTTGTTGGAAATTTCTGTATGGATTTAGCAATGGAAAAGGCGAAGGCTGCAGGGGTTGGGATTGTTTCTGTGAGAGGTAACTATAACAAGGTTATATCCACAATAAATGCTCATAAAATGTTCAAAGTAGCAACAGTATATTAAGGACAGAGAATGTTCATTTAATTATACATGTATTTGTATGTTCATGCTTATATTCACATAGTCCTAAGTGCGGCTTTAGACTATGCAGTTGATTTCCACGCTAACTTTATAAAATATATAATAAAAAAAGAGTTTTTACATTTTTCAACAACTATTTGTGTATGGACATTAATGAGTTCCATCAATTATTATAAAGATATATAACATACCAACTAAGACATGTCTCGATTGTATTTCTCCGTTAATTAAATTCTCTTTTAAAAGCGTCATAAGTTTAAGAAACAACGAAATTTCTTTTTCTACAATTACTGTAAAATTTTGTGTAATATATTTTTCTTCTATATTAAGGCTCAAATCACTATGGCATGGCTGCATTGTATGGTCTTCGAGCTCTTAAACATGGTATGATCGTAAGTAATTTAGATAAGTATTATCCGCATCATGCCTTTGTCAAATATGGATTATCCAACTCACCTCATTTACCTACCTCATTATTTTCCTCCAAGCATATACGTGTATAAACCACCTTACCACATTTTTAAAAAAGAAATATTACCATGTTCTTCCTTTTTCAAATATACTCGTACATTAAAAGCATCAACCCTTTTACTAATATTAATTACATGTATACACCTTAATCCTTTTTCTTTACATAATAATATATTTCACAACTTTTACCTTTTGTTCAAATATATAAAACCTTCAAAATTAATTAATTCATCATAGCCTTTCAATAAGTATCGTAATTGTTTACCTAACTGCTACCCTTTGTCAAATATGTATAACTTATCCCTACCTATTTTCATATAATTATACATATAGCACGAAAACTAATCGACACGCACTGTGGTTGTTCGTTAGAGTTTACTTAGCATCAAAGTTATCTACAATATCATTATCAAAAGTATCTGTAACATTCCGCAAAAATATCATTTGAAACAGTGTACATGAGCAAAATGCATCAGTGTAACTTTCCAGAAAAACTTAGCAAGCATGGGATTGAAACAAATAAGGCTATGGTGTCTTTTAAATAGCACGTTTTTATAACCGAGAATACAATTTGCTTATTGTAATATTGATTGGTATTGGAATGTTTAATGAACCTAATAGATCTAACTTTATTTACAGGGTATAGCTTTAACGAATACGTCACCAGGAATGGCACCGACAAGAGGGAAGGAAAATGTTCTTGGTACCAATCCAATATGTGTCGCAGCCCCGGGGACAGATGGTGACAGCTTTCTTTTAGATATGGCTACTAGCGCAGTGGCTTATGGGAAAGTAAAGCTAAACTTTCAAGATATAGTTTTAGATCTTTTAACTTTGCTCTTTCTAGTACAATTATCATTTTTCATTCATGTGTCGGTCTAAGGTTCGGATGGGTATAATAAATATGATGAATGATCAAAAAAGCATATTATGACGATTCGGCGAGTGGTTAACGTGATCAACTTCATATCATCTGCTCCTCACTGCTTTGAAATCGAATTCTGTAAGGGACATTGGATTATTTTATACGAGAAAGCTATCTAGCTAGCTTCCGGAAAGTCTGTGGTTCTCCTCGGATGTCCATTCGTGTCTGACATAATGCATGAATAGGCATCTGAGGCCTTTCTTTCTAAAGTAAAGCTTAAACGTCGTCACCTAATGGCACATTTATAGTGTTGATGTGACTTAAATTCAAACAAAACAAACAAAAACAACTTTGTGTTTTCTGCTATAAACCATGGTTTACCGATGTACATGAAAAAATAATGATTGAAACAGATAAGTTATGCTTGCTCAATTATTCTTGTAATAATCATTCTCTACCTTTTTACAGGCGATAAATGCAAAGCGTATAGGTGTGACTATACCGGAAGGCTGGGCTGTGGACAAAGATGGACAAAATATAACTGACCCTAACTTTGTGTACGGGATGCTTCCTTTAGGAGGAGTGGAAAGCACGTGTAAGCTTAAGTCGCCATGTATATTATGTTGTTTAATCGATATTAAGATATGTATACTTTGCTTCTACATTGGACAATAGAACTTGGAAAGTTTTCGGACATAATAAAATCATGGTGGTCTTATTTAATATTAATATTACATTATTAATTATGTATTTGTAATGTTTTTAAGTTTTAGTGTGGCATTGGAGATTTCTTTTTATAATGAAACACCAAAATGTGACATTTAAATGAACATAAGACGATATTTTGGTATTACTGTATAATTATATTTGTTATAATTAGTATAAATAGTATATATAATTCATTCGTCATGAAATTCTGTATTTTCCTTTGGTAATATCAGCTTCTTATTAAGATAAATACATTTAACATATTTTGGCGGAATAAGCATCAAGGATATATATTTAGCTTTATAATGATATGTTAAAGGCAAATACACGTTTTTCTGTAAAATTATTAAAATTACACAGCTAAGACATTTTAATGAACCGAGTTATGTGGTAAAAAGTGCATACACGTATAATGTCATATAAATGAATTATTCAAAATATATTCACAGCCGGTTATAAAGGGTATGGACTGGCTATGATGGTGGAGATATTCTGTGGAATATTAAGTGGCTCAAACTACGGTCATCATATAATATCAGTTAGTGATCAGATTAATAAAGAGGCAAACTTGGTGAGTTTAATTTAAAATCTTTTATGGCATGGCTTACATTTACATTTTACGTTTTTAAAGCAATATTATTAACCATTACGTTATTCTTTAATAAATAACACATGTATTATATATAAAAGTTAATTTGTTTCCACGTAAATGTCTGTTTACAAATAAAAATATAGTTGTAAACAGATTGCTTTGGTAGATAAAGAGGATTATCATGAGTTTGATACGAAAATCGTCATTGAAGTTTTAAAGATCGTTTATTTGTAGCGTCGCTTAAAATATTGTCATTAACTCGTCCTGAAAATCCAAATTATTTGTGTCAGATCCTTTATATCGGTAAACACATATCTAAATAACAAGGTTGAATAGGAAAATAAATGAACAAAGTACATTATAAAGATGTTGCAATATATTTATCGCCATTGATTGATTGGCATTAAGTAAATGCAATTTTTCCAAGAGCGTGATTCGGTCTTGGCAGCATCGTTTGTACGATGACCCATTTTTTACTCGTACCTACGATTTTGCTAACATTGCTTTGATAGTAAAAATTAAACCATTTACAATCCTGATTTTGTAAACTTTGTCGAATGATATTTATAAGTACTGTAAATCATTATAATTGTTTTCTTTTATTATAATGTATAAATAATAATTATAATATATAAACGAGCCGCGTCATGACAAAACCAACAAAATGGGTTGGCGACCAGCATGGATCCAGACCAGCCTGCGCATCCGCGCAGTCAGATCAGGATCCATGCTGTTCGCTTACAAACTCTATAACCAGTATAGAAACCGATAGCGAACAGCATGGATCCTGATCAGACTGCGCGGATACACAGGCTGGTCTAAATCCATGCTGGTCGCAAACCCATCATGTTTGTTTTGCCGTGACGCGGCTCATATATTCTTCGCAAACAGGGACAATGTTTTATAGCAATTAATCCAGACGCATTTGAAGATGGTTTCTCGGAACGAATGAGTGAACTTCTAAACTACTGTAGAGCCTTAGAGCCAGTAAGTGTATTTTTCAGATAACTAAATAATTAAAAAACATCAATTAATTGGTGTCTGTATATCAATGAACATGTAATGAAATTTACATGATATTTATATTAGATATGCACATGCATAAATATTTACTTTCAAAAGAAAGTGTGCACTTGGTGACTTTGAAATAGTTACTTGGGCAGAACATAGGCAAATTTGGTATAAAAATAAAAATTGATATGAAAGTTGATAACTTTTATGCCTAATTGCCACACAGTTAATCACTATCTTTTGTGTTCGAGTCTGCATGTAATTGACGTTACGAAATACCTAAGGAATCGGGTTGAATGATGTGCTTCTAATTGTGATACTTAATATACCAATGTCATGTTTAAATAAATAATAAATATACAAAATTTACTTGTAACCAAGTGCACACTTTATTTTGCAATTGAGTATAGTATATTATAAACACAAAGAAAGAGCTACTTTCTGTGCAGGTTGAAGGAGAGAATGAGGTGTTGGTAGCAGGAGATCCGGAAAGAAAACACATGGAGAAATGTGAGAAACAAGGTGGTATATTGTATCATCCTGAACAAATGAAACAGGCTGTAAGTGTCCATGTTTTGTTGTTGTTTTTTGTTCTTTTTTAATTAATGCATTGCATCGTTAAAATGTAAATTAAGTGTTTATTAGATAGCAATGTAAGGTCACATTATCCAATCAAAATATTTACAATCTAATGGATAAGCGTCAATTTGGTAGGAAGATGGTTGTCAGTAGCTTGATATTGGAATAACCAACTACCTACTGGCTGGTAGTTTGTTTCGACTAATTGGCCTATATGTCGGTCGTAGAAATCCTAAAGAAAACACATAATAGAAATCGACACTCACATTGCGATAGAATAGCAAATTTTTAGATGTAAGTGATATTATGCTCATTTTTCTTTCGCTGTCAAGTTCAGTTTTATTAGTAATACATTTCAAAAGATTGACAGTTATAATGGTAATTGACAAGTAATTTATAATGAAAAATTTAAAATTATATGTACCTAAGTTATAAAAAGACCGCCCTACTCTGTTTTACACGCTGTCGAAACTTTCTGAAAGATATCTGAAAATATCAATTGAGCACAATTATGGCAACATGTAAATTTAATTCGAGTACTGACCATTGCATCTGGACGGCCATAATGTCACTAAATTAAAAAAATCATAAAATATAATCTCAATGGCCAAGCAATTTATAAAATGATAAAATCCGTAACGATGTCGGCTTAGTTACAGCGTAATTAAAATGGTTAAATAATAATTTGAAAACTAATGCAAGGGTACACGAGGATATGTCTTGCTCTAGAATGTAGCGAAATACGCCAAACTTTGACGGACATATCGTAGTTGTTTTGCCTTGTTCAGTGTAAAATTTGCTATAAAAACTAATAGAATCTGCTGTTTGAATAATATTTGAATTCCATATTTTCAGAACTCGATAGCGGCATCATGTAACGTTGAACCAATGAAAGTATTAAAGACTTTAATGAAGTGAAGTGAAATATGTTATAACTGTGTTTTTATTTATGATATGCAGACTTGATATGTCTTGATTTGAATACACCACTTTTAGAATGGTTACATTGTCCTTATGCACTCACCACTACCGTACATAAACAGGCTAATTCACACCAAGTCCGCAAAATTTTCAATTTTCAACGTAAATGTCACATGTGTATATACATCAATATTATTGTATTTTCACTAGAAAATTAATGTTCTAGTTTGATAATTTCAACTTAAAATGTTGACATTAAAAAATAGGCTCGTTCAGACAAGCTGCGGTCAATGTTGCAACTATCCGCTCTTCTCATAACTTGAGGTCTGGTCAGCGAAGTCGACAAGTTTATCCTCGCCTCGTTTTATGAAGTTTTTCCCCGAGAAATCTGTATAATTTTGACACTCCAAAATAGCTGTGTCCGATACCTGGAATAATTAATGTTATTAATGTACAGTTAATTCTGTAATTTGAACTTAAGTCTATCATTTACGGGTAGAAGTACTTTTCTGGGAGAAAATAAAGAGATATACGTAAATTTTTTACACCTATTGTAATAATTTAGATACTATTATGATATTTCTGTAACCCAGCCAACTTGAGCCAAGCCTAAATAATGTATATATATTACAAAAATATCGGATTTGATACTAAAATAATGCCATTGTAATAAGAAAACATTAATACTAAACGGGTATTCCTATTTGTAACATGTAAATGACTCCAATATGTGAACAATGTAGATACATGTTTACACCATGAAGTCCATTATGCAAACCATGAGGTCCAATATGTAAAGTTAATCACATGTATAAATCTTGTAAACAGTGAAATCTTAGATATATAAACTATCAATATCAATAAGTTTACAAAGAGGTAAAAAAAATAAGCATGAAGAAAAAGAAGGACTTTTATTTGTACTAAAGCCCTTAGAAGAACCATTGACAAAGCATCAATATAATTATTATATACAAAAAAGCAGAATCATAGCAATAAGTTACAAGAAGTCGACTTGGCATGCGAAATAAGTTACCAAATTTAAAAAAAGTAAAATTTGTTCATAAGCACGTTAAGCATTACAGGATACGCTTAGCTTTTTAGATTTTGTTCTAAATTGGCCATGTAACTGTGTTTACCTTCTCCAACTTGGTGTATTTTGGACAAATGTCAGGTTTCACAGGACTGTTACTTTTCTCATTGTATGATACGTTTATAGCTAGCCGTCTTTTCTCACTGTTGTTTGGTCCACTACAGTGAAGCAAGTTGCAGTGAAAGAACACAACATCGCCTGAAAAGCAGCATCAACATCAACCATTGATGTTATAATAAAATAATTTCTGAACGAGTAATATATGGATATCAAGAAAACGATTTTACCACGACACATAAAGATGAAATAACAAACATATACCTTAGATGGACACAAAAATGTACCGACTTATTAGCCAATTTCGGTAATTCCAATGAAAATAAAGTTTTAACAATTAAAAAAACAGTCTATAAAATGTATCGCACGTTTTGTTAAATAATGCAATTTTACGATAACAAACAAACATCTTGAGTGTTCTTTTTGTGTCGCATCTAAGGGAAACAACTCAAACTAAATTTGTATTAGAGTGTCTCGCGAGTTGTTTGTTCTTGATGACTTTCAGCTGCACCATACTTTTTCGATTCTTTTAAAGGTAATGGTAAATTATTCAAAATTCACTATCAGTTTCAATGAAAGCATGAATATGTTAAGGATGTTGATCTAGAACGAACCTGGTTGTAGGTCTACATTTACAAGTTCATACTGCTTCTTTAAAAGTTCAACCCGTTCAATGTCAGCTCCTTGCTGCCCACCAGTTTTACCGTGATCAACTCTTCCACATTTATGTGTTCCTCTTAAAACCTAAAATGAAATCAATATTATATTCGATCTTTTAAAATGCAATTATTTCGCGCTCTTTTGCACAATAAAAATGATAAAATAAAGTATTAAATAAAACTTTTCTTTGATAATTCTACCCGTTATGAATGAAAAAGAATGAGTTAAATTACTTATATATAAATTACTTAAACAGATTCATTTAAGCTCGATTGCGAAACAAGTTCTTGCAAATTGCAAATGTAGAAACATGGTCGTGACCCGAGTAGAGTTGGGATCTATGATCTCTGGGTTGAGAGGCAGACACCTTAACCACTAGGCCATCGCTCCCCTTAAATGACACATAAATGAAGTTACCACAAGACCACCATTTTCCTGGGTACACTCATCTATCGCAATAAACACAGCCAACATATCAGGTCGAAGGCAGTAGTTGTACCAATATCTGTCGACGATAATAAATCTATCAATCTTCGGTAAACTTACAACAGGTGCTTTTGAACACAGTTAATAAAATGCAACAAGAGCCTACCTATAAGGAACCAACTGATATTATTATGAAGTTATTTTACAGTACAGAATATTATATAGAGGATATTTGTTTGTTTTGTATGTAAGATTGAAATATAATTTCACTGAGTGAACACCAGATGCAATATTTTCACGAGTGGCGTAGCCACGAGTGAAAATATAATAGCTGGTGTTCACGAATGAAATATATTTCAATCTTATATGTAAAACAAATAAATTTTCTTTTTATTTTATGCTTTTTAAGTGATTTTAAGTAATTTTTTACTGATTTTGCCGCGTAACGTCGCGCATTCTCCTTTGTGACGTCATTATATCATGACGTCACATCATCAGTTTTGAAATCTAGTTCCGTTAAATTTCTCTAATTTTGTTAAATTTCTAACATGATGTATGATGACATTGACTTTCTTTTCCTAAAGAAGCAAAATTTACGTACAACGGCATTTATTTCTGCCTGTTATTCCATTTATTTATGATTTTCTGTTCATCCGCATTCAGATATAGTCCGGCTACAGTGAAAATTATATTTTATAAATTTCACTAGTGGTTTATCAGAATATAATCATCTGATATATTACAATAAAACACTGGAAAGCATGAAATAAGAAGTTATTATACAGTACAGTGTAGTACTTAACAATATATAATGAGGTTATTATATGTTGTTAAGTACATGTACAATATTGAATCCTTTTGGACGAGTACATAGCGACCAAACCTTTATTGGACGGAACACTATAGCAAGACGAGTTGTATTTCAGTTTTGTAGCTGTTACGAGTCCAATAAAATCTGTATAGTACTGACCACTTTCTTTTACACAACCATTTATTGATATTTTGCAGAACTTTGTTTATCCGAGTACAATATGGATTTGATATGGAATTTTTAGAATGGAAGAATGAAAACGAGGCTGATTTGATAAGATTGGATCAAATACTTGTAATGTAAATATTGTGGGATTAGGAGAATACGCGATACAAGCTGGATTTCATTGGCTACATTTTATAAGGTGTATGTCAAACAGTCTAAACTATAGACAACAAGATTTGAAATTAAGGTGTGTTCTTGACGAATCAACTAACGCCAATCAAATATATATAGAGAGAGGGAGACTCTATATATACTTAATATTAGTACGTTGTAAAAGTTTAATCATTTCCATAGAACTATTTGCGATGCCATTTTATAATGATCATACATTCATTTATCATTACCCATAATCCTGGTGCCATTCAAAACTTCCGCCAACTTTTGGTTCTTTGATTAGAAATTTACAGTGGTAATGGTACAACTCCTCCACTCCAAGAAGCTGAAAATAACTTAAAAGTTTAATCTACAGACGATAAAAACATTCTATTTCACACGGGACATAAATAAGAATCAGGATGACTGTCTAAGCATGTATAATACGTCACATAACGAAATGATAACAACTTTCAGAACATGTAGTTATTCTAAAATCTCTCGAGTTAATAGTAAGTTCAACTTGAAATATTGAGCAGAATTTAGGTATTTATTCATTTGACTACTTGTTTTCATTTGCTTAAGATTAAATCATATTCCTACAAATTTTATTCATCTATGATTAAATGAAAGTATTTTACTTAAATATTTATTTATTCATTCTTACTATGTTTATAGTAAGTTGTAATATCATAATACTTCATCTTAATTCGTTTAATACCAATAAATTACTTTTTGTTTTAAACATGTGCTATTTCTACTTATTTAAAAGAAAGTGTGTTTTCTCGAACTTGTTTCTTACAAATGTATTTGTGCAACTCTTATTCCCATTCGATTCACCCTGAAAATAAATTTGTATGTAGAGGCTATAAGAATTGTTGTTATAGAGATTTATCCATATTCTTACTTTATGAAATTTTTAACATTAAACAACCTTAAGCGAAATAAAACTGACTCATTTCAATAAGAACAGCAGAACAAATAAAAAAAACTAGAAACCACGTGATTAATATTTGCTTTTTTGTGTCCTAGCTGGGTACCAGACCTAAAATTCTAGCGCAAAATCTAAGTAACTCATGTATCGCTTCGGTATTTTCCGTGAGCACAAGGTGTGAGGATACAATGCTACGCGGCGATTTAATCCCACACTACAGTAATGTAAGCCACAGCTTTGAATGGCCAGGGAGGATTTCTTGGATATAGTGAATATTCTGGATTTAACCTTTTACCCCATGAGCATATTGTGAAAAATGGCCGTTTTCATTGAAAAGCCTCCTGTTACAAGTTCAAACTGCTATGAAACTATGAAAAATGCTTCAATACTCATGAAACTTGGCACAAATGTTGACTGGACCATTGTAACAGTATGCTCAATCGTAAAAATTTTCTGTTACCATGGCAACGGGGGACGTCTCAAAATTGCGAAAAACCACTTTTTTGCATTGTTTTTCCATCAAAACTGATTTCAAAGTGCTGCAACTCCTCAATGAATTAACATAGAGTAAAAGGCTTTTTGACAGCGTCGGTTACTAGTTACCCTGAAATCGACCTGAGGCCATATTTAGCCGGTCACATGTCCAAATTTTCTTAGCGATGAGGGGGACTACCGCACCCTTCAAACCCCCAAACAGAACGGGGCACATTCCCCTTCTGGCAACCCCCTGATGTACTATTTTGATGGGGGCCGCGCCGAAAAGTGGTCACTTTTTAACAACATTTCTCAAATGAAAAACAGTGTTTGGGGGCTATATAGGGCGTTTTTCACTGTTTGAGGCCTCAAAAAGGGGGGGGGGGGGCAAAAAACCGTCAAAACATGTCTATATAAGGGAAAAGGCTAAATGACTGGTTGTCTTTAAAGTGCATTTTCAGCATGAAATTTGTTTTTGTGACATCTAATATGATCACTGGCAAATTCGAAACCATGGCCAGAAATCACATGCTGTTGATTATAGATGTCAAGGCCGCCATTTTTTTTAAACGTAGCTTTTAAACAGCATGCATGGTAAAAACAAGTCATTTTACAGGAGGGTACACTATTTTAGCAGTAGCAAAAATCTACAATGTTGAGCACCAGTTTCCTTGTGATATTTTGCATGTATAGGGAGTTGCTAAAGCAGAGACGGTGTTCCTTAAGCCTGTATGTTTGTAGGTATTTTTTGCCAGAGGGACGAAATGTGTTGTTTAGGGTCTCGGGCCACTGTAGCTTTTGGGCTTCAACGGAATGAATTGCAACTTTTTTGACTGCCTGCCTATTGCAGATGGGATGATTTCTTTGTAGATTTGCAATCTTATGTCATATATATTCTCAACAAAATGTGTTTTCTTTTTCCAGGTTGTGTAGTTTGGTATCAGAATTGTTAGACGTATTGCTTGTAGGACATTGACTGCAGGAACTTGAAATTAACTGTGGAGTGCTACCCTGGATTTCGTGGATTTTTTTTGAAGAGAATATTTCAACGGTTACACCGTCAGAAATTACGGACTTGTACGGAAATATTGGTTCACGGCCAGATGTATAAATTTAAATTTCAGATGTAATTTCGTATTCGTGTTATTGCAGTTTGTATTTATCTAGGTGCATTCGTATAGATTTTATTTCAGTGTTACGTAACCCACTTTGTATTCTTAAAAGAAAGGACGCTCAAGATCATAAGTTAAAACTAAATTATTCAAATTGAAAAGAAAGAAGTATGCAACATAATATCTAATCACTAGTTTGAACAAGAAGTAGAAACAATTGATCCTTACATTCTGCAGTATCAAAAAACAAATGTTTAACTGTCAATTAAAAAGTAGCAATTAAACTTCTTTTAATCAATTTAAATCTATATGATTATAGATAAGAATTTAATGAATACAAATATAAATTAGATAAATAGAAATTAAAAGATAACTAGCGAATAAATACCCAAATTTTGCACCATATTGAAACGCATGAAAGGGATGCAACTTTCATTGATACTATAAGCACAAAATTACGAACATTTGACAAAGATTTCAAGACCATGACAATTTTGCGATATTTTTCTAGTCGGCAAAATTGAAAAGCTATAAAATTTTGAACAATAATGATGATCTACATTAAGTAGATTTGCACGTGAAATACGAGGTATGTTCAAAAAGTTCGTGGACTTTTGCTGTCATTTTTTACTTGGTTATTAAAAACATCCTTGCTTGATATGAATCGAAATTATGTCTTTATTTCTAAAAGTAAGTTTTACTTTTATCTTATAATTTTACATCCGTTGCAAACTATGTGCACTTTAATAACCATGACAACGCAACATCGGCGCACGCCAAGATTTTCATATTATGTTTAAATATAAACAAATGTTGAAATAAATTTAACGGTTATTTCATAAGGTAAAATGCGGGTAAACATCTGTTAATATTTAAATAACATGACTCTGAAATTCGACGTCATTTTGGACGTTGAATGGCTAAACAAACAAGAAGCGTTAATTGCGAAATGTGAAGTCCGTTTAAAAACCAAAAATTCACTTTTTCGGGAAGTTTTGCCATCAAAATAAGGATACTTTTTCATCTTCATATGAGGTGGTTAAATTAACAAAGGAAACTGGTCTGCTACCTGGTCACTCGGTTTCAACTGGCGCAAGTGATTCAAAAACCGGCGAATAAATTGACCACGGACAGAAATAGGCGAGGGAGAAAGCGGTCAATCGTCACGACGTTTTGAACGTCAATTACAAAAGTTTAACAGGAGGATGGACAGTATGAAAGGTGTGCGAGCTGTCCGGCATGTTTAATACCTGCATCAGGTCTACACATTCAATTCTGACCAAACAATTAAATTTAAACAATATTTTATATTATTCATCAGGATGCATACATATTTACAATTAATAAATGTAGCTACTATTTGCATTACATTTATTTTCCCTAACTTGTTTGATATTAAATGCTAGACGTGTTCAGTAGATTCACCGCAGATAACAATTGTCAATTGATAACATATTTTTTTACTGTAAAGAATCATATTGTTTAAAGATCAGGCAATGGTGGTTTTAAACTGATACTATAAATCACCATTTGAATCAAATTGATACCAATGTCCTTAAAGTGTCAAGATTACTCAAATTCGTGATAAAGAAAGGGGTTAGCTCTCGGACTCTTATTCGGAGAATGGAGCGAAATGTGACCGCTTTCTTTCTCGCTACATTATAACAAACAGAAAAAAAGGTTATGGTTAAATAATTTGGAGACATAGAACTCACGAAAATGAACTTTTAGAAGCAATGACGCTTATAAATATCGACGTCACGAACGTCATTTTGTTTAATCATTAGCGTGCGCCGGGTCGCGTAACACTTGTTACTTGTAATTTTCACAGAATTGTTATTTGTAAACACATTTTACTGATTTTTTCACTGTATTTAAGGACATATTCCAATATTTGTATCTTGTAAAATCGTGTACGCAAATTAAAAGATGTGAACAGTAGTGCCGCAATCCACGAACTTTTTGAACAGCCCTCGTATGTATAAAAATCACCTTTTCTGCTGTAGTAACGACCTTTTCACATCTCGTCATCATACCTGTGACGTCATTTCCTGGATGCTGCCATAAACCAATATTCGGGGAGCGGCCATCTTTGTCCGGTATCTATAACCAATTTTACAAGAAACACCATCAATGTGCAACATCAAATCGGCTAAATTAAATTTGGTACAAAATATTTGATACAACCCCCACATGACCACGCCAAATTAATGTTATCACAAAGCACCGTATATTAAACACCAATTTCTGCAAGCATTTTGAAAATTACTTAAGTATGGTGGCTGATTTGTGTCATTCGTATTTTCACCCCGCGACCCCGCCAAGCGAAAAGTCGAGAATTTACAAGTTAAAAGGGCGGGGTCGCGGGACGAAAAAAACGCTAATTAGCGAGGGCGCGGGACGAGATTTAAGAAATAAAACGGCGAGGGCGGGGAGCGAAAACACGCTCCGCGCCCCCGTGGGACGAAGTTTTATAAAACAAGACTAAAATTTTCCCCATTGTTGATGTCTTCTAGACGCCGCTTGCACACGGCGTCTAATAAAAGAAGTGATTTCGTGACTTCACACTATGTCGTATGTAGCGATTTCCCGTATTTGGTATATTAATTTTGGTCTCAACCCATTACGGAAAAAGTAGATGGCTAACCTATTATATATTGGGCCTCATTGGACTAAGATAGTGTTAATGTTTAAAGTTGAATTCATCAAGAACAGTGGAATACAGAATTAAGCTTCAAATGTGATTGATTTATTACAGAACAATGAATACGAAAATTCAACGGGCCGAGTCCATTTGTATGAGATCAATATGGGGGGGGCATGGGATTTATAATTCAGGGGTTCGTAGTTTAATCTTCGGGCGAGGCGAAATATCGTCATGATAATTTATCTTCAACGTTGAGTCTAATTGACAAATCCGTTTTCCGACCTTTCATTTCAATAACAATAGATTTCACCACAGACATTGACATGTGCTCAAATATGTTGTAATGAAATTCTTTTTGTATCCACGTATCTAATATATAGAATCAAACAGGTCAGGGATCTATGTATAGCTATGTCTCACCATCACCAGGTACATGTAGAAAAATAGATAATCCAGGAACGGCAATAAGTTAGATTGACTGTCCCGATTTGATCTGATCAAAAATTGTGTAATAGTCGAAACAAAAAACAACACAAAAAAACAACATCAAAAAAACACAGTTAAATACACTGCAATTGACTATATATATATATATATATATATATATATATATATATATATATATAGGTTTGTGAAAAATATTTTGCATCTACAAAATACCTTTCAAAAACACTGGATCCAAAGAAGGATACAAGAACGTGGAAAAAACAATAAATTTGGAGAAAATAAACGTTCATACAGTGCTAAAGTATAAATACCCAAGTACTTTCGGCGTATTGTGCCTTCATCAGGGGTGTATTACATGTATAATGTGCACACAATAGAGCAC
The DNA here is from genome assembly GCF_026571515.1 of Ruditapes philippinarum. Lineage (NCBI taxonomy): Eukaryota > Metazoa > Mollusca > Bivalvia > Venerida > Veneridae > Ruditapes > Ruditapes philippinarum. The sequence continues at coordinate 142,856 of NW_026863092.1, read as the reverse complement.
AAAATCTCAATTTGAACTTTTTGATACTATACAGTACACACGTATTGAGATTTTGTGCTCTATTGTGTGCACATTATGCATGTAATACACCCCTGATGAAGGCATAATACGCCGAAAGTACTTGGGTATTTTTTTACTTTAGCACTGTATGAACGTTTATTTTCTCCAAATTTATATATATATATATATATATATATATATATATATATATATATATATATATATATATATATATATATATATATATATATATATATCGGCTGTTTGACGTTTTCAGCTTATATTTACCTTATACGAATGCTCCATCATTCCTCCTTCAACTATAGTTTTTTCAATCTTGCGTACTTCATCTTTATTAAACAGGTTTCTGAAAATGTGCATGTTTTTGCAAATGAAGTATATTTTTAATTCAATGCTTGTATACTTTAGAAATGCACTCTTTAAAAATCATGTTTATTAAAAGAGATAATCAATATGATATTTCGTGACGATGTTGAAGTTAAGACTACAGAGCTGTAATGCAATAAGAAATGTACAACATTACAGAAATAAGCCAGGCTTAAATTTTTTATATTTTCTTTTTTAATCCAAGTCAGTGGTGTAGTGTTAAATATTTTGTAGAATTATAAGCCGGCGGTGTAAAATGCATGATCACAGAAACAATATGTTAAACACATTTGTGAAATAGAAAAAGAAAAGTTTCTTGCTTTAAGCCTTTTAATGGACTTGTATACATATAATATGGTGTCTGCTATACTGATTAAGAGATATTTGAAAGTGAACTGTTTATTCGTCGTCTTGTTTAGAAACACATATTATAGCATAAATTCGGCTATTTTTCCCTCTTTTGCCCATGTTATAACGGGACCAAAACCATGTGTTAACATAGTCACGCGCTCTTGTTAAAGCCCAGTTTTACCTATCCGCAATACATAAACAAACAAAAAATGACGATTTGGCCTTGTTTGCCAAAGAGTCATGCGCTTTTGTTATATTGAAATTATTGATTCGAGGGCATCAATCGCATAAGTAACGGCGAGCAGCATTCAAGTAACTATGCCGGAAATACGGCGTATAGACATCGCCGCTAATCTTAGTTGTCGCCCTTTCTAAGAAACGGACCGTTGTCAATGTAAACAAACCCTCCGAGTAACTTACAAAACAAGATAACACAAAATGAATATGAGAAAATGTTGTTTTATTGATGTTTATATTGATAAATGCTCTTTATATTTCTTTGAGAGAATAATGTTTAGTGCCTGATTTTTTTTATAAACTTGTGTGCTTGAAAAAAAAAACGATTCTGATGTCATTGATCTTTTTTCTACCGTCAATCAGAAATAATTCTAGGAATTTCTGAGGGTCATGTTTTGCCTTGGGTAGAGTAATTCACAGACACTTGGGGTTTGGAGCTCAAAACGCCTTTAAAATCCAAATAAAATGCATATTTATCAATCCCAGCACATGTACTGATCATATATATATATAAAAAAACTTTAATATAAGCCGTTTTGAAAAAATGTCATATTTCAACATCTATAATTATTATAGATGTTGAAATATGATTTTTTTTTTCAAAACAGCTTATATTTAGTTTTCTTTATATATATGATCAGTACATGTGCTAGGATTGACAAATATGCATTTTATTTGGATTTTAAAGGCGTTTTGAGCTCCAAACCCCAAGTGTCTGTGGAGTAATTTAATGTGTATTGTTTCTTAAGTTGATAAATCTCCAATGTTAAGCTTTGTTAAATCAATTAAAATTCGAAATTTCGTCCGGTTCTGAGCATTTATATTTCCAAAGATGTTGGCCCCGGAAGAATAAAACGCATATGTAAAACATGTAGAATTGGATAAATACCGTCCAAGCACAAGGATTTAATGTATGTGTTTTGTATTAAATCGACATCATGAATCTGTTTTAAAATTTTATGCTATAATAGGTTAACGCACGTTTATTTCGTGTTATAAAGTCTGCAGAGTCCCTCGGAACTGTTGGAGCCCTCGCCCTACCGGGCTCAGGCAACAACCGTTCCTCGGGACTCTGCAGACGTTATAACACGGAAAAACGTACGTTAACCCTATATTATAAAATGTTCAAACTTTCACTTACCGAATTATAGTATATCCATCTTTGTCAAAGTTTTTCTTCATATCATCTGATACTTCAAAGTTGTCAATGTCATACTTGTACTCGGTAGCTAAACATGAAGAATAATATGAGCCGCGTCACGACAAAACCAACGTAATGCGTTTGCGACCAGCATGGAATCAGACCAGCCTGCGCATCCGCGCAGTCTTATCAGGATCCATACTGTTCGCTTACAAACCCTATTAAATAGAGAACAGCATGGATCCTGATCAGACTGCGCGGATGCTCAGACTGGTCCTGAACCATGCTGGTCGCAAACGCATAACGTTGGTTTTGTCGTGACGCGGCTCATATAATAAATAATAAATAAAATAAATAAAACACCCTCCTTAAAATCAAAGACTTAATAAGCGATTGCAGAGTATATTTTATTACGTTCCGGGTCGTTTTCTATGTCCTTTAACTGTCCTTATCTAAATAAATGTATTAGACTATCAATAAAATATATCAAAGAAAACATATTTTTATGTTAACTGAGATTGTACCGGAATGGACTTAATACCGAGACCTTACTGTATTTTATCTATATCGGTAGAGTGATTTAAACCATATATAGCTTTTCGTATTATCATCTCAGTTACGTTACCTAGCGTAAAGTATAGGAACCTACGTTTAATATGATGGACATACTTTAAAATGTTAAATGCACACACATAGTTTTAATAATCGAATTTGAATAATATCATGGTTTAAGTTATAGAGTATTTTCCTCCCTCGCAAAATCTCAGTCGCACAGCACGAATAGGTGCAAAAGCTTTAGTGGTTTAAAACACAACAAAACGCAAGCATTTTTAATATCATATCATCACCTTAGTGCAGTAACGGGTTAAGTCCTATTATAGTTCAACAGGTGTTAACCCGTTACTGCACTATGGTGCTGTCGTTTAATGTAGATAAACTGGTAGAGTATTAATCAAATAGAAGAAGAAACTTTTAAAAACTAAACAGTTTATGATATTATTTATAAATTATTCAATATTTTCAGATAAGTTGATGATAGAAAATAGAAAAGACTTACACATATTTAAATATGAATGTATGTATCCAAACACATAAGATTAAGCTTGTGCAGGCGAACTGTAAACGGTTACAACTGATAGATACTGTGTGAGATATGATAGTAAACACAGCATAAAGTCCAAAAAGGTGAATTACGATCATATATATTGTAACGCAATACAATATTAAACCAAACTTTTGAATTAAAAGTCTACCAGGCAATACGTTACTTTTGAATTTGTATTTATATGTGAGCTTGTAATAAAATAAAACAAAAAAACACATGATTGTTATTAAAATTTGCAACTTTTGAAAACCAATTGTATGTTGTTCTATACCGCAAATTAGCCATAGAAAAGGGGAGAAAAGAGGCAGTCTATTTCTTATTTTTATTACATGCTTTTCGTTGGTTTATAATAATATATCAGTAAAATATAAAAAATGATAATTTCACTGTTTAAACAATGAAATTATCAGTTTGATATTTTCATTATTTTGAATTTAAGCCCCTTACGTTGTTTCAATGACCAACTTCGTAAAAGATGTCACGTTGTATTATAATTTGGCGCGCTTTTCATATAGTATTACGTTTAAATGTCTTTTTAAACGTTTCTTTGCATATAATACAAAGAAAATTTTTGTTTAGTTTAGAATAAGATTGGAATATATTTCACCTCATGAACACCATAAGTTCATATTTCACTCGTGGCTACGCCACTCGTGAAATATACCTTAAGATGCTCACTCGGTGAAATATATTCCGATCTTACACTGAACTAAACAAATATCCTCTATACAATGTATAACATACACCCCCGAGGCCCGTCTACAATAACTTATTAACAACCTCTCTCCCACCATAAATAAATAAATGAAAATAATTAATATATGAATAAATTAATTAGATTTAATAAATTAAAAAAACAATAATGAATTAACAAAAATAAAAAATAAACAAGTAGGTAGGTAGGTATTATGTGTCAAAAACTAATTCATAGTCCATTTTCCATCGCCTCTTACTTCAAATCTGGTAGTTTGGAGTAAAATTTCCAAATTATTTGCCAATTCGCAAGTATTGACCTGAATATTTCAAGTCTTCATCTTTGCCATACATTATTACCTTATTATATTATTATAATGCAAAATTGCAAACATAAAGTCCCGGCTAACAAATTTCTACCCGATTTTTCAAATGTTCCGGAGTTCTTGTACTTTTTGGAAACATAGGTTTGAAGAAATTACCCTGGTTTTATACATGCACTTGTTTATTATGGTATAAAATGATACAAATTACTTAGCCCTTTAGATAAGCGATGCACAACTATATAATACTTGCTTAAGAAAGATAGCTGAAAACAACGTGACAGTTTTGAGACATTTTGTTTTGTGGTTTAGGCCATGATACTGCCGCTGATTCAATCTTAACTGTAGATGATAACCTATCACATGTTTATCCTTTGTAGACACTCAAGACCAACATTTTATACACTTTTTTGTGCACAGGATGAGCGTAATATATTTCATAAGTGTTTACAACCTTATTGAATAATAAAAACCGCTAAAACGTGCCGTGATTTAGCACAAGAAACATATTGGCAGTAACAAAAGTTATCATAAGAACTCCAGGACATATTTTGAGGTATCACAAGAACTTCGGAACATTTGAAAAATCGGGTATAAATTTGTTAGCCGGGGCTTTATGTTTGCAATTTTGCATTATGATTAGGTAATTATGTATTGCAAGAATGAAGACTTGAAATATACAGGTTAATACTTGCGAATTGGCAAAGAATTTGAAAATTTTACTCAAAACTACCAGATTTTAAGCAAGAGGCGATGAAAAATGGACTATGAATTAGTTTTTGACACATAATACAATATGTAAGGCAAGCTTAATCATTAAAAGTTTAATTTAGCACCTAAATTTCACTTTTTAAAGATGAAAATTACTATTTTTGACGAGTATTTTTGCAGTATATACAATAGTTTTCCGACGAACTCCGTGACAGTTATCACAAGAACTCCTTGACAAGTTATCATACGAACTCCGTTTAACATACTTTGAAAAATGTATAACCGTTATCATAAATTTAGTGGTATTGATTAACTTTGTTCATAGTACACTAAGATTAGCACGAAAACTTCGTGCATCTTTCCTGATTTGATGACACGCCCCTGATTTTCCATTATCGTCAAAAATGTATAAATGTGTACTATTTTGAGTACTTATTTATAGAAACGTTTGCATAAAACGTGTGAATAAAATCGGATTACTTGTTTTCTATTATTTGTTTGTTCTAAAAGATTGGAATAAGTTAAACTAAATAAAACTGTTGTTCAGTCTGGATTAGTTACACGAGTTCGTAAAAAGAGACCATAGATTCAAAAAGAACGCTTTTTGGCTGAGTCTGTCCAAAATACGTAGGTATAAACAAAATTTGTAACTGTATTTGCACTTACATAGAGAAAGAAATAAACTGACATTAACGGAATAAGATTTCTTTGGCAAACATTTTGAAAAATAAATTAATAGAAAAACCTTTTAATCACTGTTGATGTAAATTACCTTAGTGATAATTTTAGATTTTATGGAAAATCATTGCTTTCAATACAATTGCTTGTTTCATAAGTTTAAGGTTAACTATCCAACGGTAACTAATCAAAGAGGATTTAAACGCTCATTCATTGGTCAGTTCATTATTAGGCCCTGAAAGGTGACAAAAGTGTTACAAGCTTCTACTGATCTAGGAAGCGCGTGACATAAAAAATGGTCCGATGTCTCACGTAGCTTAATCAGTGTCACCCTGCTTTCACACCAAGCTAGTTCTTAACACGTCTAACCAGTTCCTGGAAATATTCTTGAACGGTCTGTGGTCTAATTGCATTGTATAAATTTCGCATGAAAATATCAACAATGCGATCGATCCTAAATAGTTATAAACCGTTGGTGATACGTCAATGCCGTCTTTACTTCTTCTGAAGCTCATTTATAAATCTGGTAAAATTGTCCGGTAGCATCGTATTTAATCAGTTTGAATGGCGTCTGCAGTTAAGTTTAAATCCGCTGTGTTGCTAGTTCCACTCCGTTCCTTATCACGGGGGAGGAAGTGTTACACGAAGGATGGAGTTCTTATGATAACTTGTTCAGGAGTTTTTGTGATAACTGTCACGGAGTTCGTCGGAAAACATCTGTATATACTACAGAAATACTCGTTAAAAATGGTTATTTTCATCTTTCCAAAATGAGTTTTAGGTGCTAAATTAAACTTTAATGATTAAGCTTGTCTTACATCTTGTATTATGTGTCAAAAACTAATTCACAGGCCATTTTTAATCGCCTCTTGCTTCAAATCTGGTAGTTTTGAGTAAAATTTTCAAATTATTTGCCAATTCACAAGTATTGACCTGTTTATTTCTGGTCTTCATCCTTGTCATACATAATTACCTAATTATAATGCAAAATTGCAAACATAAAGCACCGGCTAACAGATTTATAGCCGATTTTTCAAATGTCCCGGAGTTCTTGTGATAACTCTGAAGATGTCACAGAGTTCTTATGATAACTTATGTTATTGCAAGTGTGTTCCTTGCGCTAAATCACGGCACGTTTTAGCGTTTTTAATTATTCATTGAGATTGTAAATCATTTTGACATGTAGTACGCTCATCCTTTGCGCAAAAAAGGATATATAACGTTTGTTTTGAGTGAATTTTAGTTCAAGAGATATTTTTTCTTTCCCCCTGTTTCTTTTTCATATTATACTTTTTTGTTTGACTTAGATTTCGTAGATTTGAAAAATGATTTATGTACTGGTTTCCTAGCAGTTTCCAGCCCCTAGCAGGTTTCTGGCCCTTTATCATTTTCATCCAGGCATACAGTCTATTTTTTCTCAGTACAGCATCTATGTTACTGCATCAATCAGAGAAACATTTGTTTTCTACGTAATACAGCAGTTATAATAGTACAGCGATTAATATGTTTCAGAGTTTTGTCTGTTGTTTTAAGTTACATTAGAGGACTTGCGACACTTACAAGCAACACCTGGGGAATTATAGTTTGAATCCCATTCTAGGTAAATCTGGAACCTGGAGGGACAGTTCAAATTTTTTCGAGAGATTGGTAGTTAGAGCCAACCGCAGTTGAGTTTTTATCATGTATCGTACTTTTTTTAAGACATAGGTGTGGAAATTATCCTGGTTATATACTTATTTATTATGGTATAAAGTGATACAAATTACTTAGCCTTTAGATAACTTAAGGGAAGCATGCCTATATATTGTCTGCTTAAGAAATGTGGTTGCTTAAAACATGTGAAACTGAGAACAACGTGTACGTTTTGAGACATTTTTGTTTTGTGGTTTAAGCCATTATACTGCTGAATATCAGTGGCTGCTGGTTCAATTTTACTGTAGATGATAGTCTATCACCTATTTATCCTTTGCAGACACTTGAGACCAACGTTTTATCCACATTTTTTGTGCAAAGGATGATCGTACTGCATTTCATAACGATTTACAATCTTATTGAATGATAATAAACGCCAAAACGTGCCGTGATTTAGCCAAAGAAACACACTAGCAATAACAAAAGTTATCATAAGAACTCTGTGACATCTTCAGAGTTATCACAAGAACTTCGGGACATTTGAAAAATCGGCTATAAATCTGTAAGCCGGTGCTTTATGTTTGCAATTTTGCATTATAAATAGGTAATTATGTATGGAAAGGATGAAGGCCACACAAAAACCGGTCAAAACTTGTGAATTGGCAAGTAATTTGGAAATTTTACTCAAAACTACTAGATTTGAAGCAATAGGCGATGAAAATTAGCCTGTGAATTAGTTTTTGACACATAATACAGGATGTAAGACAAGCTTAATCATTAAAGTTTAATTTAGCACCTAAAACTCATTTTGGAAAGATGAAAATAACCATTTTTGACGAGTGTTTTTGTAGTATATACAGATGTTTTCCGACTAACTCCGTGACAGTTATCACAAGAACTCCTGAACAAGTTATCATAAGAACTCCATCCTTCGTGTAACACTTCCTCCCCCGTGCTTATACCGCATGAACGACTTCGTAACACGACCACCTCGTTCTGACCACGTCCTCATCACGTCAATACTGCGTTCAGATTGTCATTGCAATCGCGTCTTGGCTTGTCAACTATAAAACCTCAGCAATTTTCTGCCAGTCTTTATTCTAGTTCAACCGATCAAACTCACAACATTTGTAATCATCATGCCTCCAAGAAAGTGAATGTCCTTTCGTCTTTCCCGTCTACCATCTCATTGTATCAATGCTCTGCTTGCAAAAAAAAAAAAAAAAATAAATATTCATTGTTCTGGGCGATTGCGGACCAGTAAGGAAACGTTTCATGGGGAAAACGTTGTAATAACTGCTTTAAAACGCAATAAACGCACTTGAAACGAGTTAAGCGTACATGTACTGAGAACCGGTTATGACTGGATAAAGACGACTTGCAACCTTGTACTTGATTTATTGTTTTCGTTAGAATAACGAAGTGATAACCTGTGAAAAATATGACCGAGTTGCAAACAGACAGATCGGTGTAAACGGGTAAACTCTTATGCGACATGATAACGTTATTGCGTGTCCCAAGTAAGATCGACGTACGGCAATTGCCTTCGAAATACTTTTGTCTCGGTTTAAGTACGTTGATTGTCCGCATAATTGGAGAACTGAAATTTTAAGTTGGCTCAAAATACTTCGTCACCATTCTTAATATCAAACGCATCGGCGTTTGTCCATGTAATTCTTTTACTACCTCTCTGTTTACGCACTGTTAACGTCCGTTAGGCCACGTGTGGGTATTACTTGGTAAAAATATAAACGGATTAACAAATAAATAGAATATTGCTTTAATTTATGTCTTAATATTTAACTGTTTGATCATATTATTCTCGGTTTTTTTTTGTAAATCTATCTTAATCAACGACCTTTTTTTATCATATCTTAAAAGCCCTTGACTCTCGATCTGTATTCGTCGAGGTAACATGCCCCAGAATGAATCATCATATTATTGCAAACAACCGTTTATTACGGTCATATAACCTGTCAGGAATATTTATCACGAATCTTTAATACAGCAAGTTCCTTTTTTGAGGAAAAAGTGAGATTTCAGCAGCCGTGTATATTATTAGTTATAATGATCGTTGACAGGTTATATGGCCCTATATAAACGGCTATTTGTAAATATAACCCGAGCCGTAGGCGAGGGTTATATTGCAAACAGCCGTTTATATATACGGCCATATAACCTGTCAACAATCTTTATAACGAATTTATAATACAGCAATTATCATTATTAGAGAATAAAGTAAGATTTCTTCATGAATCGACAGCAGCCGTGTATATAAAACTATATAAACGTCACGATTATCCAATGAAAAATAACGTTACAAACGTGCAGTATTATAAAAAACTATATAAACGTCACAATTATCAAATGAAAAGCGACGTAACAAACGTGCAGTATTATAAGAAGTCCTAACATAAGCTCTGTATTGGCTTTAGATAAAGTAACTAAATAAAGTAATTGTAATAGTTGCAAATCACAATATTTTGCACACGTTTGACACATTGACAGCTTATATTCAATTTTGTAAAAAAACGGGGTAAGAATTTATGCAAGGGATGGGAAACAATTCGAACAAAAATATTCGATTAACACTTGCAGAGTTCTCGTCCCGCCAATACATTTCTGATTATTATGCACACTGATTTTGTTATCTTCCTACAAGTATTTATGCTATCAAATAAATATTTTATTCTAATGTGATTGGCATTCGTCAGGCAATGAACTTTTCGATTAAACATACACACATATATGAATGAAATAAATTAATACAATAAATAAATAAATAAATAAATAAATAAATAAATAAATCAATTTATTATTTAATGTATATATTAGCTAAGAATGAATGAATGAATGAATGAATGAATGAATGAATGAATGAATGAATGAATGAATGAATGAATGAATGAATGAATGAATGAATGAATCGACGCCTAACATACAGAATAATGTGCACTGAATTATCGTCAAACTATTCCGTTTCAATTTTCAACCATGTACACGAACTTTCATTTCCAAAAAATAATCAAATATTCAAAAACACATTAGTTCTGCGTATGTGCACTTTGCAATAACGGGCATTTGAGGGCTTGAAAATGAGCCAACGTCCAGGGGATAGGCTTCAAAAACGTTTATGCGTCTCTTTTAAAAATGAAACTTTTCAAATATTCACAAGATAATCAGAACTATTAATCGGAAGGTAAATAAATTCACGGAGAAAGCTAGATAACCCGAATTGCTTACCATTTCATTTATCAAAGACATAAGATAATTGCCGCGAGGAAGGGCGTATACGCCCGTAATTTTTCACCATACATTCTTTAAGTTTTTACAATTATAAAAGATAGGCAAGATTATTTGATTACTTCGGTAAATATTGAATGGTTATTGAAGCCCGGACAGGTCTTTAGGGGTTAACTTATCATATGTACTCATTCCGTACTTTGAGGGTAAACGTTTATTTTGTTTTTTCTAATTATATTAAATTAGAAATATTGTAGTATTTTAGAAAAATAATCAAATTAAAAACCACAGCGGGGAGATAAATGGCCATAATACATAATATCCGGCATCAATTGTTCAATTGTAACGGAGAAATTTCTTATAATCCGAGGCCCATAGATTACTAAATCTTACAAAAAAATAAAAATAAATGAAGTTTTTTTTATATATTCACAATGAATTATATCATCATTAAATGTTAATTTAATACTTTTTTTATTTCAAAGACTTTGCTCCAAGTAATGAGTCCATTGTGTAATTTACTTTAATGTTATAATATCATTTGGCAAGGGTTCCACACGGGCCTCATTTTATCTAATAAGGTGTTAATCTACAAGTCCTTACGCAATTTAATTACGATCTTCTCTTAACGAATGGTCAGTTTGAATACTGGTAGTTCTTTTCGAGTTAATGAAGTGTCCATGAAGTTGTAGTTTAAATAAAGTATATTTAGACCATTGGATTATTTGAAGATAACAAAAAACTAAAATAAGACCATTTTCGAAAATTGGTTGAACTGGAATATAAAATCACTTGCTATCAAAGGATTGCCTATATTCCAGACTTATCGGATAAGGGTAGTGTTATACCTTTCTCTATATAAGGAATTTCGGATTATTAAAACTCATTTTCGTTTATAGATGGTATGTAATTTTATAGTCAACTATTAACGAACTATTTATTTTTAATTTATAGTTCACATCGGTCTTGACATATACAATGGCACCGTATTTCTGAAATAATAGTTAGTCGAAACTACATTTCCCTTTATTCCTACCACGTGCAAGAACAACTAAAAACGATGGCATATTTATGGATTTCTTAAAAACTTTAAATAACAATACTTAACTACTAGTGAAAACAATTACATTTTTATACTGTAACAATAATCTTCTGCTTTAACAAATGTTATTTTCGTAGTTTAGGAGAACATGTAATGATGGTATTTTAGCATGCCATAATCTTTTGAGTCAGAGAAATGTTTTGTAATATTATATTAAACTTTATTTCATTTCGACTTCATTACCATTTTAATAAGACGTGTCAACACAAGAAACATGTTTTTGTTCACAAAGATTTAATACAAGTACACATATTTAACGCACCTTTCCATTACTTTTTTGAGATTCAACATGTTTTTTTTTTTTTTTTTCGACTTTTTCCTCTTTTGTTGTTCTGTAATCGAATTCCGGACGAGGGAAAAAAGAAAAGAAAGAAAAAAAGAGTCAACGATTGTTTGTGATCTTTGCAGGACAGGTGCATAAAGGTTGATGTAAAATACGTTGAAGAATCAAAGGTTCTAAATATACGAACTGTGTATTCAAACGTTTTATACGAGTATACACATATTAAGGCAGTTATATAGATGGTGCGAGTGTACATATATTAAGGCAGTTATATATATGGTACGAGTTTACATATATTAAGGCAGTTATAATAATGGTACGAGTGTACATATATTAAGGCAGTTATATATATATGGTACGAGTGTACATATATTAAGGCAGTTATATATTATGTGGTACGTACGAGTGTACATATATTAAGGCAGTTATATATATATGGTACGAGTGTACATATATTAAGGCAGTTATAATTATGGTACGAGTGTACATATATTAAGGCATTTATATATATATGGTACGAGTGTACATATATAAAGGCAGTTATATATATGGAACGTACGAGTGTACATATATTAAGGCAGTTATATATTATGTGGTACGTACGAGTGTACATATATTAAGGCAGTTATATATATATATATGGTACGAGTGTACATATATTAAGGCAGTTATAATTATGGTACGAGTGTACATATATTAAGGCAGTTATATATATATGGTACGTACGAGTGTACATATATAAAGGCAGTTATAAAAAGTACTTTTTTGTAGGAGCTGGTTTCAGCAAGACAGACAAAACTCTTTCATGTACATACGTATCAACGGGTAAACTGCAATTTTAACGTTCATGTGTGTTTTTTTATTTTCTTTTACTTTATTTGATCATACTACAATCTTATATATTTGGTTTGACATTATTCCAGCAACAATTGTATATTTAACTGATTGGCAACCACTGTTTCAAGTAGTTTTGTTAACAGTTTGTACCACCAACTATTGTTAACATATAGTGATATTGTCTATAGACGTGGCCCATAAATTCATATTCCCGAAAAGGCCCATCAATGACAAACAAGTTCGTTATCGCGGTTCACGTCACCCGGACCGCATGCAAAGCCAGAATTGAAAAGAAGATTAGAATGTTCCTTAAGTTATACACACTGGAAAAGATTCAGGGTATATATACTGCTCATACATTACAGGCGTACGTTTTTTTTGGCGTTCATATTTTTAATGCCTGTTTACAAATCTGGCCGATGAGAGTTTAATATCAAAAATGTGTGTAACAACTTTTATATAACAACAGTTAATATTGTACATTTTGTTGCAAAAAAAAAACAAAACAACAAAAAACTTGAGAACATAAACAGCACGACAATTGAATTGCCTTAGAATTTTGTTTGTTTTCGCACTTACTCTTCAACAATCAGTTAACATACAATAGTAAATTTGTCAAATGGAACCCTGTCATTTTTTAATGAGTATGGTTTAAATAAGAACTATATCTATTTGGATGCATATTTTTTATACGTTTTATCCTTATCACTTATTTTTGGAACTGTTTTTTTATTTTCGTATGCAGACAATTACCTAAATGGTTATCGTCATATCAAATTCCGCCATTTTCGATCGCTAGAGTCTCGGTGTAAAAGCATTTTATTTAAGAAAAAGTTTGGCGAATCTGTGAGGTCTGATCATGGCCTGCACTGTTCGTTATTCAGTCAGTACCTAAATTAAAATGTAGATTGAAGAATGAACAAATCTATTTAAGGTATTTAGCGTGGCAAGGGTTCGAACTGGATTTCGAAATGCGCAAATGTGCTTTAATACATTGCAAAATGATTTAATTAATGTTATTACTGACTATACGAATTGTTATCATACTAGACTTACTATAAAAATACACTATTAACGTGTTTATATGATAAGTACTACGTATTTCTATTTTAGATGGGGACGTAACCTGACATTCAGTAGAACAAGACGCTTCATAAAAGGAATGTTCCCGACGGTGAGGGTGAGTACTTTGACATGATTCTTGACACATTACTCCGGCTGTCCATGATTCTTTAGAAGTTCAATGCGTCTCTGTTTCTTTTTATCATATTGAAATGAATCAAAATTATTGCGCACAAATCTTGACCTTATTGAGATGCTGTGCAGACGACAGGTTATGCAAAATGTTGTGCTTTCTCTGTATTTCTTGACGTTATTGAAATAGCTGGAAATTATTTGCAGAAATGTCAGCTATGGCATTATGCACAGGGTTGGTTTAACAAACAATTTTCTGTCCGTCCATTGTTGAGCATATTGTATGTCTGGTCCGTATCAGAGTAGATCAGAGGTATTTAACAAAAATTCAGAGCGCCTCGCCTCTTAATCATAATCATACCGGAGACAGCACAGGTTGAAATTAGTTCTAGCACCTTACTTACAATCTGTTTAAATAACCAGAGGGTGTTTAATGAGTAGCAAATGTATCTTATGGACATCCAAAAGAAAATAGCCCTTTCCGATAAAATCATGAGTGAAAAGTATGTCAATCAGAATAAATAAAAGATTTGACATTGACGTAAGATTGTAACCAAGTTAAACATATCATCAACAGGTAAACGTGCGCATTTTCGGTTTCTACAAACATAAAAAGTAATGTTATTATCTCATGTTTACTTTAATATTCTATAGATTTAATTTATTTAGGTGGATTTTATAAATGCGCGATATAACGGAATAACTTAAGTCAACAAATCCAAGCATTTGTCTTTTACTTGTTTAAGTTAGACTGCAATACCGAAACCATTCTTTTGTGTTCGAAATACTTTTCCGAAGTTTAACGGAAATGCCCGAAAAGTGCCAATTGGTAGAATGACATTGAACTGTAAAGACAAAAAAAAACGTAATAAAAATGATAACATTAACAAATGTATTGCACCATGGTGGAAATCATTGATCACGGCCAATGATTGTCACTGGCTACTTGAGGCATACATGTATTTTTTTCTGTCTGTCATTCTGTCTCATTTTTAGCACTTACTTGTTAGCTCTTTCTTTTATCTGATTAAGGTTTTAATAATTTTATGGTCAAATGTGTATTTAATTGGAATGATTACATTCGTTTATTACATGTTCCGAAATTGCTGGCATGTTAATCTCCTTTGATAAACAGTGCTACTCGCTTAATCTTTTTTGGAGAACTAAATAATAAAAAACGCAAATATAGAATTTGCCCCCCCAAAAAAAAAAAACAAAAAAAAACGATTTCATAGACGGACATTGAAGAAATGAATATAACCAAAAGTAAATCCATACATTTATGAAGGCAGACGAAGTTAAAACGTGTTAACGTGCAATTTTAAAA
This sequence comes from Ruditapes philippinarum, assembly GCF_026571515.1. Taxonomy (NCBI): domain Eukaryota; kingdom Metazoa; phylum Mollusca; class Bivalvia; order Venerida; family Veneridae; genus Ruditapes; species Ruditapes philippinarum. The sequence continues at coordinate 127,612 of NW_026863092.1, read as the reverse complement.
TAATCAAGTTATCAAAATTCGAATTTTAATCTTTACAATATTGATGACATAGAATTAGAGCTAAATGCGTAAAGACAAAATATTTGCTTGAATTTGGATGCACATATCCAAAGTATACAGCTTACGTAAGTTGAATACGTTGTCAACTTACGAATAGAGCTCACCGTAAGATGTATACGTTTTCACCCAAAGTATACGGCTCACGCGTAAGCTATGTATGTCGTAAGCCGTATAGTTTGCAAAATGATAATGATTGCATGCAGTGATGATTGATATTTTTTACGATTACATACATTTATGATGATTTATATAGAATTGGACCGCCACTGATTATTTTGTAAAAAACCTTTGTATTATGTGTTTGTATATATGTACTTACAGGCATTTGCCTTTTGTTCAATAAAATTATTTTATTCTATTCTATACGGTGCAACACAATATTCATGCGTTACTTGGTGTACACGGTGGTATACATTAATTATCAGATCGATGTTTGTAGGGCTGTTTCAATTCGTTAAATGTTCGATAGCGGCATTCTTTGCTTTCGTTAATTTTGTTTTGCCTTACTATTTTGTCTCGTATAACGCCAAAACTTCAAAGCCGTTTGTTTTCAATCTATAAATCAACATGCATTTATTTGTCAATCGACTAAACAAACTTTAAATTGCAGTTGTTATTTCTTTGTGTACAATACACTTTTGTGAATGTTTCACATAAACATCCGCGCTTTGATAATACGTTTGTATTAATACAAAGTTTCAAAAATAAACAAATAAAAAATAACATACCTTGGTTAGCAATGCTGATAACCCGATAATGCAAGTGAAATGCAAAAAAAAAAACACACAAAAAAACAACAAAAAACGCAACATTTTATCACCAGGAGAACTTTATTAACCTCGCTAATTTAAGGCACTTTTCCACCCTGTGTTTAGGTCCCGCAAAGAAATTTTTTTCATTTCATAATCATTATGCAAAAGTAATCCAGCTAACTTTAAATGATCTGAAGTTCTACGTAGACATCCACTTATGCAAAAGAAAAAAACTCAAGTGAGGAGGAACTATTTGGTATTAACTTTATTGTCGTTCCTTAATTAAGGTAGACCATGGGTAATGGGCACTATAAGGAAACATAGGACATTCACGTGTCTTAAAGGTCACCTGTGTGCAAATTTAAATAAAATTTACCGTGTGGTTAATGAGTTATGGATATATTTCTGAATTAAAACTTTGCTATTACAAGTGATTTTATTTCAGAAATGAGGAAACTCTAAATAATCTATAATATCATCATTATGAAAAATGTTTTCCTATTGCTCATTGTTAAGAAACAAATAATAACCTTTAGGTAACGAATTACACGAGCAAAATGATTGTTTCTAAACAAAATGTTTTTCATGCGTATAAAAATGTTACCCTACCCCACCCACTTTTAAATACTTATTAATTTAATACGACAAATAGTGTATATGAAAAGATATAAATGTCTTGCTGCCAAAATATCGAGGATGTCAACACACAGAGTCGTAGTGTTACAATGTTAGCTTTTAACAAAGTCAAAATAACATTAGGTTTTAAGCAAGCATAAAAATTGTACGGACTCGTTCGTGGTAAATGTATATCGTAACACTTACCACCTCTTAAACCATTAAAATGATACGGCTATCTGCAGATGATCACATACTTAATCCAAAGGAACGTTACATCGGGCAAGTACAAAATAGTACCAGTAACTCCATGGTTTGGCTGTCAGTTAAAACTGATCCCTTCTCTTAAAGGCCGACTGTTTCAACAGCACATTAATTTTGTCTAAAGAATCTTTATCGAAAACAGCATAAGCATTGGAAAAAAATAAGCTTTTAGTTCCTTACATAAACATATTAAATAATGTTAAAAGGAAACAAAAAATGACCCTACTGGCGTTTGATCCCACGACCCTAAGTTAAAATAAAGTTGACAGTAATTGTAGCTTAATTAAAAATACTCTTCAAAGCGGAGGTAATATTCCTTAAAGTGCATTGACTTTGTAAGTTAAAACTTTGTATATGGATACATCTGAATGAGGTATTCCTGTGACACTCATTTTCAGGTCAAAATGTCAAAAGTTACGGTCACTCGGACCTGCAAAAGTTTAAGTATAAATCTGGACTTCAGGTTGCAATCGTGCCTAACATAATGCCCGAAGGGATACCTTAGATTTCCTTCCACCTGCTACACAATAAATTTAACATTGTCTACTCAGTGTCGGTGTGCCTTTAAACACTACAAAACAAACAAACAATCCTGTCAATTAATTGGAAACAGTTTTCGGTAAGCATGATAGAAAAATTTTAAAAGCAAACAAACCTTACACATAAATCAGGTCATATGTGATAAAATTGTTCAAAAGTGTCCTCACCTTTTCACTAAATTGACAAAGTTTTAAGTGATTATGTCATCAGAGAAATGGTGCTAATATCCCGTCTCCAAGATACGTTAAACATTTAACGACATAAATTAAAATTTCTCCACAAAAAGTGTCAGTGTTTCCTGCGTTGAAATTGATAGATGGCGCATAATTTTCTAAGGGCGCGCAAAATCAATTATGTCACACATGCATGAAAAAACTGCACACAATGTAGGGAAAAAAGGTTTAACTATATATTTTTGTTTCGCCAAACGAGTTACATTGAAACGTAAAATTAATCGGCCGATTTAATGCAATCTTTACAAAAGTGTTAGTAAGACTTTTTATCGGATTGCACTTAATGCAAGTTTATTTATTTGTTTTATTTTATTTGGTTTTACGGCACATCATCATAATTAAGGTCATATGCAATTTTAGCCGTTGTTTCCTCGAGCAAGAAACTTTATATTCATTGCTTAGTACTGATTGGTTCCAGGAACGGATTCGAGAATGTTTCAATAAGCTTATAGCTAACAACACAATCGAACTAAAATAAATTTTTATAAACTACCCCACAACAGAAAGTGTCCTTTAAGTAGATTCACCACCCCGCGCGCTTTCTGTTAAAATATAAATATCTATCACATTTTGTAAAACAAGAAAAGGCCTTTACAATGAAATTATAAATGCAAAATAACCATTCAAGCTAAAAATCCGCGAACGAGAGACACGCCTCATATAGAGCGGATCAAATACTTATTATCAAAGCCGCGTACTAATCCCCTTGAACAAACTCTAATTTCTAGCAGAATACCACCTTTGTATGGTTTCATAAATTTGTCTGTATGTGGACATGAAAAACAATAAAAGAGATGATCTGGACACCATACTGATTGTCACTGTTCGGAATCAAACGTGTTAGTTATCGTATTATCGTACATACAAGTCGTTATAAAAATACGCATAAGCCTTTTTTCACAAATCTCTCTGAACTCTAATCAGTTTAATATTAACTTTTAAACAGCGATACACTAATTGTTAAGATGCGTATTTACTCATGACTGATGTTAGGAGGTGTTTATCTTTATTTTATTGGTTCCGTTAGTACATAATTAGGGCATAATGCAGGCAGGGTTGGTATAATGGTAACCAACTATAAGTAACTTGTTCAAGTAATGGTCTGCATTAAAGCTTTTGCACGACGACAATAACATTGGCTTTTGTTTAGTATCCTAGTCATACCAACGCCTGGTGACTTTCTTATATGGACTTGACCAGCTTCCATTTTCGGAACTGTAGTTTATAAATTGTGGGATGTCAAAAAAAATCAGCCAGCTGTAAAGAGCATGCTCAGGCTGCATGAATGCAAGTGACAAAGGCTAATTTAGGTTCCAGACGGATAAGGGTTAAAACACTAAATAATACGCCGACGACTTTTCATTATCTTTTGAGCATATTTCTTCCATAAATTACTTACAAAAAAAAAAAAAAAAAAAAAAAAAAAAATAAATAAAAAAAAAAGAAGAGCCCGGCCGGGTGATACTCCCCGAAAAGGTTTTGGACACAGGAAAGTACACTTTGTAGTTTCAGAGTTATGTCCCTGGAAAAAGTTCAAAGTGCAATAATTCCAAAATTGGACAAGGCAGAGATACTGTTCTTTGCACTGCACTTCTAATCAATGCGATCTATCAACCTAAAAAGTTTCTTGTTGATACTTCTTATGGTTTCCGAGTTATGTCCCGGACAAAGTTCAAAATGTAAAAATGAACAAAGGGCAATAACTACAAAATTTGGCAAGGCGGAGTTCAAGTTCTTAAGCACTTCATATTTACCCATTGAGATTTATCTACCTACAAAGTTTCATGTTGATATCTCTTGTAATTTTAGAGTTATTTCCCGGACAAGATTATTTTAAAAGGGGAGATAATTCCAAAATTTGGCAAAACAGAGTTATCTTTATTTTGTAATACACTTTAACTCAATGAGATCTATCTAACAACAAAGTTTTATGTTGATATCTCTTATACTTTTAGAGAAATGTCCTAGAGAAAGTTTAAAAAGGAAAAACTAAACAAAGGGCAATAACTACAAAATTAGGCTAGGCAGAGTTATTTTCTTATGCACTACACATCTACCTATTGAGATATTTCTACCTACAAAGTTTCATGTTGATATCTCTTATAGTTTTACAGCTATGTCCTGGACAAGATTTTCCTAAAAGGAGAGATAATTCAAAAATGAGGCTTAACAGAGTTATGGTTCTTTTGCACTGCACTTTTACTCAATGAGATCTGTCTACCTACAAGGCTTTATCTTGATATCTCTTATAGTTATTGAGTTATGTTCCGGACAATGTTCAAAGTGTTAAAATTAACAAAGGACAATAACTCCAAAATTAGGCAAAAAAAGTTATGGTTCTTGTGCAATGCACATTATCCCATTGAGATAATTAAGGGGGGATAATTGAAAAACCAGGCAAAATAGGGTTATGGTACTTTGACACTGCACTCCCCCTCAATGCCCTCTACCACTGTATGAAGTTTAAACAAATTATCTCCAAGGGTTTTCAAGTTATGCTCCGGACAAGACAACGGACGGACAGACGGACGGACGGACAAGGTGGCGACTATATGCTCTCCCTTCGGGGAGCATTTTGTTTGTTTGTTTGTTTCATTTTACGCCTTTTCCCAACAGTATTTCAGTCATTTAGGTGGATAGTTTCCTAACCATCGTTCCTGGAGAGTTACACCAGTACTAGACTACCTTCGGGGAGCATAAAAATAAAAAAACAACATTAAACAAACAAAAACAATTAATACTAAATATCCGCACTTTTGAGACTTTTCTTAAAATTAGATATTTCTTGTGTAGCATTGGAAAGTAGTACTTGACCAAGTTTATTATGCCCCCACCCCTTTAGAAGAGGGGAGGGGTACTGTTTCGCTAATGTCGGTCGGTCTGTCTGTCCATCGGTAGAGCATATGGTTTCCGTTGATTATCTTAAAACTATTTATCACAAAGTTTTCATATTTCACATACTGATTGGTCATAACTAGTAGATGTCCCTTGTGATTTTGGGGAAATTAGGTCAAAGGTTAAGGTTACATTGGCCTTAAATCACAGAATGGCTTCCGTGCATTATCTTGATTTTTTTCCACAAAGTCTTCATATTTACATACTTATTGATCACAACTAGTAGATGACCCTATTGATTTTTGGATCACTACGTCAAAGGTCAGGACATGGGGCATTAAATGTCAACATGGTTTCTGCAGATTATCTTGAAAACCATTTAGCACAAAGTCTTTATTTTTCACATATTGATTAAGCATATGAAGTAGATGATCCCTATCAATGTTAGGGTCACTATGGCAAAAGTCAAGGTCACAAAGGTCTTAAATATCAGGATGGTTTCTGTTCATTATCTGGAAAATAGTTTATCATAAAGTCTTTATATTTCACATACTGATTGATCAACTAGAATATGTCCCCTATTGATTTTGGGGTCACTAATTTATAGGTAAAGGTTAAACTAATTTATAGGTAAAGGTTAAAGGGGCCTTAAATATCAGAATGGTTTCTGAATGGTTTCTCATAAATCTTGAAAACTATTTATTACCAAGTCTTTATATTTTATATATTGCTTGGTTATAACTAGTAGATGACCCCTATAGATTTTGAGGTCTTAAGGTCAAAGGTCAAGGCCATTGGGACTTTTGTCTGTCTGTCTCTCTGTACGTGGGAAAACACATGCTTTCCGCTGATTATCTTAAAATATTTTATCACAAGTCCTCATTTTGCATAAATTAATTACTCATAACTAGAAGATGTCCCCTCATGATTTTGGGGACACTAGGTCAAAGTCAAGATCGTAGAGGCATTAAATGTCAGAATGGAAACTGCTCATTATGCGTATGATAGCTTATTCAGTTTCAGGTCATATATTGGTCATTATTTTTCTTTTTCTATAAATAAACACTTCCACGTACTCATTTATGGGATGTTTCTATTATGATAACAAAGTTACCAATAATATGAGTCAATGTTTAGAAATGGGGGCATATGTGTCAAAATCATTATTTTTGGTCAAAGCTGACCACATTATTTTACATAGTTTATATAGGAGGAATTTTTTTTTCTTCTGATTTTCCAATAACTGCAGGATTAAGGACAACGATTGTTTTTAAATCTAAATTGCATATCATAATGATTGTGTTGCTTAAATTATGTCCTACATTCGGTAACCTATACGATTTAATGTGATGGAGATGTAATGGAGATCGCAAATATATTTTAAAGAATACTATAATGTTCTTACTTTTACATTTTTTTTCTTTTTAAAGGGTTTCGTACTTCATGGAATAACGTCAGCAAAATGTACGAACAGAATGGGTTCTAGTACGGGATTTATACTGGCAAGAATGGTGCTTGCTGTGTTGTTACTGTTGCCCCGTGAGTACAATTCTGATAGTCCATAAGTTGTTTATAGTTCAATGTTTTAATTCTAACATTTTCCCAAGTTTGTTTTATTTTGGTAAAGGGCGGCTGTGCGTATATGAGGATATGAATAAGTAAAGATTAATTCTTGTCCGGCATTCTCTTAAATCCTCATATAATCATTTATACATTTTGTACCATGAAATTGTCATGAAGGGATTGATGCTTGATTGTTTCTAAACTTAGGATTGAAAATCATCGTGTGCTACACAAATTAATACAAAGAATACAAGACAGATATTTGCAGGTACATTACTTAAAAAATGTCTAAGAGCACCTAGTATGCCCCCTTTAAAAACGCAAATATATATTGTTTTTTACGTGTGTCTGTCCGTCTGTATATACAGCGAATTTTGTCCGACCAATGGCTAGAGAACGCTTTGTTACACATTCATATTATTTGATGAAAAAGTTGGCCAGGAATAGTGGAACACTATAGATTCAGAGGTCAGTTGGTCAAAAGGTATGGCATCACTAAACGATTATCCGACCAATAGATAAAACAACGTTGACCTAAATTCCTACTGTAAGGTACGAAGACTAGCCATGATTTGGACACCCACCGTGACTTTGACCAATAGAACGTATGTAATCAGCCACAATTATGCATTTCCTTTGATGACCAGAAATGACTAGTAAATAGTTACTGTTTATTTCGGGGTCAGTAAGTCAGTAAAAGGTCCAAGTTCACTGTGTTTATGACTAATGAAAGCTTTTGTGAGCAATTATTGAGAATTGTTTGATTTCATGTAAAGGTTTGTTATGACTAGTAGATGACCCCTTTGACTTTTATATTTTTTTCTAATTCATTTATTTCATGACAGATGATGTTGCGGACGCTGCAAACACTGCAAACACATCTTCTACTAATTCTTCAATAACTACCGGCTCGACATCCACTAACACTGCTTCTACTAACGCACTTACAAAAAAAGATGGTGTTGGATCTTCATCGTCGTCACTTGACACAACTTTAATGTCAACAGCTACTTCTAGCTTAAATGTTTCCTTTTCAGTACATAACATAAAATCTACTGACACTGATGATAAAAGTTTAGTATCTGCCACTGCATTCACAATTACGACGGAAAGTGAAGCATCCAGCAAAAAAAATACCGTAAATCATGGAAGTACAGCATCAAAAATTGTAACCGATTCTATTTCAGACAAAGAAAACTCTAGTATTAAAACATATATTACTCCTACCCAACGAAGTAAAACTTCAAATTGGGTTTCTTTAGAAAGTCTAAATTCTAGTAATACATCTAATATAACTCCGGATATTAAAGCAGATATCACTACAAACAATTTAAGTACAGACAGTGCATCATCAAGTACAATATCCATAACAACTCCAGACACTACATCTAACATTACAAAAAATACCGCACCCTTGACAACCAAATCTAGCACCGGTGCCGATATTTCCACACTAAGTTCAACATCTAGCACTCTAACCGATGTTTCATCCGGCAGCAAAACTTCTGGCACTACAAGTAGCCTTGGTTCAGAACCTAGTACAGTGCATGTCAGGTAGAGCAATACAAAGTTTCAGGGCAATGTAGTGCAATGCTAGTACAGGTATCTCCGCTTAAACGAAAAAAGGAAGTACAACAATTTTAGGTTATTAGGGAAGGTTGACTTCAGGCACCACATTGAGCAAAACCCCAATTAATATAACTCCACGGAAATAAAAAAATATAACTCAGACAGTACATCAACTCAAGTACCATCATGTCCCCATATCAACTCCTAGGAAAAGACATCAAAACCTTACAAAGGACGCTGTGAGTACAAAAGCATACTACGGAGAAACTATCTGGCCTCTTGAGTACATTTGTCTGCCACTCTTGGAAAACAAACTACGGAAGTGCTGCCTCGAGTAACATTGTCTACATTTGACTAAAGGAACAACAACCTAGAGGTTACTTCAAGCATTACAAACCCAAGCACTGCAACTAATATAAATCAATATATTACAGCAAATATCACTACAAATGATGTAAGTACAGACAGTGCATCATTCAAGTACAATATCTATAACAACTCCAGGCACAACGTCTAACATTACAAAATATACCACACCCTTGACAACCGAATCTAGCACTGATGCCGATATTTCTACACTAAGTTCAACATCTAGCACACCAACAGATGTTGCATCCGGCAGCAAAACTTCTTTCACTACAAGTAGCCTTGGTTCAGAACCCAGTACAGTGCCTGTCACTGTAGACAAACAAACTTCAGGCAATGTTGCCTCTAGTACAGTATCTTCCTTAACGGAAGGAAGTACAACATCTAGGACTATTACCGAGGTTACTTCAGGCACAACAGGCTCTAGCACAACAACTAATATAACTCCAGGCAATAAAGAAAATATAACGATAAGCAATGTAGGTACAGACAGTACATCATCAAGTACATCATCCATATCAACTCCAGGAACAAAGACATCAAACATTACAAAGGACGCTGTGAGTACAGAATCCAGCACTGTTGCCGATATTTCTACACAAAGTTCTGCATCTAGCCCAACAAACAAGGGTACTCCTGGCAGCAAACTATCTGGCACTACAACCAATCTTGGTACAGAATACAGTACAGTGTCTGCCACTCTTGCAAAACATACTACGGAGAGTGCTGCCTCGAGTACATTTTCTACTTTGACTAAAGGAAGTACAACATCTAGAACAACAACCGAGGTTACTTCAAGCATTACAAACCCAAGCACTGCAACTAATATAAATCAATATATTACAGCAAATATCACTACAAATGATGTAAGTACAGACAGTGCATCATCAAGTACAATATCTATAACAACTCCAGGCACAACGTCTAACATTACAAAATATACCACACCCTTGACAACCGAATCTAGCACTGATGCCGATATTTCTACACTAAGTTCAACATCTAGCACACCAACAGATGTTGCATCCGGCAGCAAAACTTCTTTCACTACAAGTAGCCTTGGTTCAGAACCCAGTACAGTGCCTGTCACTGTAGACAAACAAACTTCAGGCAATGTTGCCTCTAGTACAGTATCTTCCTTAACGGAAGGAAGTACAACATCTAGGACTATTACCGAGGTTACTTCAGGCACAACAGGCTCTAGCACAACAACTAATATAACTCCAGGCAATAAAGAAAATATAACGATAAGCAATGTAGGTACAGACAGTACATCATCAAGTACATCATCCATATCAACTCCAGGAACAAAGACATCAAACATTACAAAGGACGCTGTGAGTACAGAACCCAGCACTGTCGCCGATATTTCTACACAAAGTTCTGCATCTAGCCCAACAAGCAAGGGTACTCCTGGCAGCAAACTATCTGGCACTACAACCAATCTTGGTACAGAATACAGTACAGTGTCTGCCACCCTTGCAAAACATACTACGGAGAGTGCTGCCTCGAGTACATTTTCTACTTTGCCTAAAGGAAGTACAACATCTAGAACAACAACCGAAATTACTTCAAGCATTACAAACCCAAGCACTGCAACTAATTTAAATCAATATATTTCAGCAAATATCACTACAAATGATGTAAGTACAGACAGTGCATCATCAAGTACAATATCTATAAAAACTCCAGACACAACGTCTAACATTACAAAATATACCACACCCTTGACAACCGAATCTAGCACAGATGCCGATATTTCTACACTAAGTTCAACATCTAGCACACCAACAGATTTTGCATCCGGCAGCAAAACTTCTTTCACTACAAGTAGCCTTGGTTCAAAGCCCAGTACAGTGCCTGTCACTGTAGACAAACAAACTTCAGACAATATTGCCTCTAGTACAGTATCTTCCTTAACGGAAGGAAGTACAACATCTAGGACTATTACCGATGTTACTTCAGGCACAACAGCATCTAGCACAACAACTAATATAACTCCAGGCAATAAAGAAAATATAACGATAAGCAATGTAGGTACAGACAGTACATCATCAAGTACATCATCCATATCAACACCAGGAACAAAGACATCAAACATTACAAAGGACGCTGTCAGTACAGAATCCAGCACTGTTGCCGATATTTCTACACAAAGTTCTGCATCTAGTCCAACAAGCAAGGGTACTCCTGGCAGCAAACTTTCTGGCACTACAACCAATCTTGGTACAGAATACAGTACAGTGTCTGCCACTCTTGCAAAACATACTACGGAGAGTGCTGCCTCGAGTACATTTTCTACTTTGACTAAAGGAAGTACAACATCTAGAACAACAACCGAGGTTACTTCAAGCATTACAAACCCAAGCACTGCAACTAATATAAATCAATATATTACAGCAAATATCACTACAAATGATGTAAGTACAGACAGTGCATCATCAAGTACAATATCTATAACAACTCCAGACACAACGTCTAACATTACAAAATATACCACACCCTTGACAACCGAATCTAGCACTGATGCCGATATTTCTACACTAAGTTCAACATCTAGCACACCAACAGATGTTGCATCCGGCAGCAAAACTTCTTTCACTACAAGTAGCCTTGGTTCAGAACCCAGTACAGTGCCTGTCACCGTAAACAAACAAACTTCAGGCAATGTTGCCTCTAGTACAGTATCTTCCTTAACGGAAGGAAGTACAACATTTAGGACTATTACCGATGTTACTTCAGGCACAACAGGCTCTAGCACAACAACTAATATAACTCCAGGCAATAAAGAAAATATAACGATAAGCAATGTAGGTACAGACAGTACATCATCAAGTACATCATCCATATCAACTCCAGGAACAAAGACATCAAACATTACAAAGGACGCTGTGAGTACAGAATCCAGCACTGTTGCCGATATTTCTACACAAAGTTCTGCATCTAGCCCAACAAGCAAGGGTACTCCTGGCAGCAAACTATCTGGCACTACAACCAATCTTGGTACAGAATACAGTACAGCGTCTGCCACTCTTGCAAAACATACTACGGAGAGTGCTGCCTCGAGTACATTTTCTACTTTGACTAAAGGAAGTACAACATCTAGAACAACAACCGAGGTTGCTTCAAGCATGACAAACCCAAACACAGCAACTAATATAAATCAATACATTACAGCAAATATCACTACAAATGATGTAAGTACAGACAGTGCATCATCAAGTACAATATCTATAACAAGTCCAGGCACAACGTCTAACATTACAAAATATACCACACCCTTGACAACCGAATCTAGCACTGATGCCGATATTTCTACACTAAGTTCAACATCTAGCACACCAACAGATGTTGCATCCGGCAGCAAAACTTCTTTCACTACAAGTAGCCTTGGTTCAGAGCCAAGTACAGTGCCTGTCACTGTAGACAAACAAACTTCAGGCAATGTTACCTCTAGTACAGTATCTTCCTTAACGGAAGGAAGTACAACATCTAGGACTATTACCGAGGTTACTTCAGGCACAACAGGCTCTAGCACAACAACTAATATAACTCAAGGCAATAAAGAAAATATAACGATAAGCAATGTAGGTACAGACAGTACATCACCAAGTACATCATCCATATCAACTCCAGGAACAAAGACATCAAACATTACAAAGGACGCTGTGAGTACAGAATCCAGCACTGTTGCCGATATTTCTACACAAAGTTCTGCATCTAGCCCAACAAGCAAGGGTACTCCTGGCAGCAAACTATCTGGCACTACAACCAATCTTGGTACAGAATACAGTACAGTGTCTGCCACCCTTGCAAAACATACTACGGAGAGTGCTGCCTCGAGTACATTTTCTACTTTGACTAAAGGAAGTACAACATCTAGAACAACAACCGAGGTTACTTCAAGCATTACAAACCCAAGCACTGCAACTAATATAAATCAATATATTTCAGCAAATATCACTACAAATGATGTAAGTACAGACAGTGCATCATCAAGTACAATATCTAGAACAACTCCAGGCACAACGTCTAACATTACAAAATATACCACACCCTTGACAACCGAATCTAGCACTGATGCCGATATTTCTACACTAAGTTCAACATCTAGCACACCAACAGATGTTGCATCCGGCAGCAAAACTTCTTTCACTACAAGTAGCCTTGGTTCAGAACCCAGTACAGTGCCTGTCACTGTAGACAAACAAACTTCAGGCAATGTTGCCTCTAGTACAGGATCTTCCTTAACGGAAGGAAGTACAACATCTAGGACTATTACCGAGGTTACTTCAGGCACAACAGGCTCTAGCACAACAACTAATATAACTCCAGGCAATAAAGAAAATATAACGATAAGCAATGTAGGTACAGACAGTACATCATCAAGTACATCGTCCATATCAACTCCAGGAACAAAGACATCAAACATTACAAAGGACGCTGTGAGTACCGAATCCAGCACTGTTGCCGATATTTCTACACAAAGTTCTGCATCTAGCCCAACAAACGAGAGTACTCCTGGCAGCAAGCTATCTGGCACTACAACCAATATTGGTACAGAATACAGTACAGTGTCTGCCACTCTTGCAAAACATACTACGGAGAGTGCTGCCTCGAACAAATTTTCTTCTTTGACTAAAGGAAGTACAGCATCTAGAACAATTACCGAGGTTACTTCAAGCATTAAAAACCCAAGCACTGCAACTAATATAAATCAATATATTACAGCAAATATCACTACAAATGATGTAAGTACAGACAGCGCAACATCAAGTACAATATCTATAACAAGTCCAGGCACAATGCCTAACATTACAAAATATACCACACCCTTGACAACCGAATCTAGCACTGATGCCGATATTTCTACACTAAGTTCAACATCTAGCACACCAACAGATGTTGCATCCGGCAGCAAAACATCTTTCACTACAAGTAGCCTTGGTTCAGAACCCAGTACATTGCCTGTCACTGTAGACAAACAAACTTCAGGCAATGTTGCCTCTAGTACAGGATCTTCCTTAACGGAAGGAAGTACAACATCTAGGACTATTACCGAGGTTACTTCAGGCACAACAGGCTCTAGCACAACAATTAATATAACTACAGGCAATAAAGAAAATATAACGATAAGCAATGTAGGTACAGACAGTACATCATCAAGTACATCATCCATATCAACTATAGGAACAGAGACATCAAACATTACAAAGGAAGCTGTGAGTACAGAATCCAGCACTGTTGCCGATATTTCTACACGAAGTTCTGCATCTAGCCCAACAAACAACGGTACTCCTGGCAGCAAACTATCTGGCACTACAACCAATCTTGGTACAGAATACAGTACAGTGTCTGCCACTCTTGCAAAACATACTACGGAGAGTGCTGCCTCGAGCACATTTTCTACTGTGACTAAAGGAAGTACAACATCTAGAACAATAACCGAGGTTACTTCAAACATAACACACCCAAGTACTGCAACTAATATTACTCCAGATATCACAGCAAATATCACTACAAACAATGTTAGTACAGGCAGTATATCATCAATTTCAATATCCACAACCTTTATCTTTACAACCAATATCACACCAAGACGTTCAACTAGCACTTTGCAATCTTCATCATTTACGAAGGACACATCTAACAGTACAGGAAGTACGGTAGCGACCAGCGTATATGCTTCTATATCTACGACACATACTTCTGGAAATCAAGCTTCTGCTATTTCAAACATCGTTTCAGGTTTATCATTATTGATTTATTTTATGCTTTGATAAATTGCCTACTTTTAATACGTTCTTAGGTTGCAATAAACACATTTACTGCTGATTATATGTATAGAATAGAAAATATTATTTGTAACCATAACATTCTTTGATAATGTTCTTACGTCCCTAAAGGGGGATTAAATGAGAATTTTGCAAAAACAGGAAATTCACAGAGGATAATTTATACAAGTATTTTTTTCTAGAAATACAAGCTTTATCTACATTGAGTGATATTAAAATTATATAAATTATATTTCATTAGTGGTGGTAGCCACAAGTGAAATACGATAATTTTCATATGACGAGATGAAAATAAATCATGTATTCTGTTTATTATATACTTTTATGGGACCTTACAGTGCATCAGACGTATCCTTTTGTTTTGTGTATTGGCTGAATTAAGAAGAAAATAGTCCGATAAGACACCAGTGTAAATACTGAAAATATGCTTCACTCTGGGACGGAAGATAACTTTCTGTCCCAGCTTCACTAAAGCTAAAGTGAAAAAAAATATTTCTTTACATTAAAACATTGAAAATACGGCAATATTTCCAATTATTTCATTTATGAGTATATCATAAATTCCGTGATGATATGGTTACAAATTACACTTTCTACATATAAAGTCATAGCCTGCTTGCAGCTACTGAATATCTACGCGACCAGTGTTGACCACAATCAACCGGCACAGTCTGGTTATGGTCTAGTAGTAGTCCACTTGTCGCTATTCAATCAGTACATACGTAATAATTTTCCTTAAAAAGTGATTTTTTTCTCAAGATTTTCTCATATTTTCACTAGCAATTTCTAAAAAATAAATTAAATGAATTAAATTATCTTAAAGTACTCAAGAAAGTTCATGTTACTATATTGTAATTTATAATGTAATAATGCTATTGTTTGTATCGACAATGCAATCAGAAATATTGATAACGTTTGATTTCCGTAAAATCATAAGTACTAATGTATACCGAAGTATAAAATAATCATATTTAACAAAGCACTTTAATGACCTGAATACATCGAAGTGTGAAAGATTTAATAAAAAGATCAAATCATTTTGTAAATACTTTAGGGCAATTTAGGGAATGTAAGTTATGAAGTTTAGCAAGGGCTGTATTTAACATGTACTGAAGCATGTGCATTAAAGCTGATGAATTTGATGGCAGCCAAGTGGAAATTAAGTTCTTAGGACGATCAGATATATCCACAGGAAATCACATGTATACATAAACTTTTTATATGTGTAATGCTGCACGTTCATAACTGGGTTTTCTTTGGATAATCATGAATTCATGGTATGAATATATGAAATTTTCAAAAGTTACTTGGTTATGCAGTATTAAAAGTCTTCCAAAAGAAAATGGTTAAGGTTTAATATCATGCTTTATTAATAATGTTTTATGAAAATTCATTTATGTTCCGTAATGCTATTTCAAAAATTACATTTATTCGTTTGTTTTGTTTTGTATATAGCTCAACAGACAGGAGTTCAAGCAACAGTTTCACCAACATCGGTCATGTCAACAGCGATATCCGAAACAGGAACAACAGTTACACCATCAATAATGATAATTACAACGGAAACATCATCTCACATTTCCCCATCATCTACATTAGAGCTGACTGCTACAACAACAACAACACGAACTACAACAGGCTCCCCATCCACAATGTTGACTGAATTGTCTAAAACAACAGCATTAATGTCAGCTGAAGCGACCACTACGACAACGACAACAACAACCCCAACAATAACACATTTTTCAACAGAATTGCAAACCACAATGACATCTTCTCAAAATAATTCGTCCGTGCTACCTTCGACAAGATCATCCCAAGCACAGACTGATTCAAGTTCATTAACTCCTTCTGTTTCGGCATCAGTCACAGTGCTGTCTGCAACAACAACTACAACAAGAACAACAACAGGTTCTCCATCAACATTAATTACAAAACTATCTCCTACGGCAGCAATGTCTTCAACCGAATCTTTTACAACAACAATAGTGTCAACCGAATCAAAACAAACAATGTCATATGAAACATCAATTACTGTGATAACCGGATCAATAGCAACAAACACAGTATCGCTTACACCAACATTACAGCCTTCAACATCATCGCAATTACATTCGTCTTCAAAATTTATCACTGAAACCACCACTGCCTTGCCTTCGCCATCATCACTTCAGACTTCTGTTTCATCTAGTTTTTCATTAACAACAACGATTGTGACATCGTCAATACCAATAGCAACAGTGACTAGTTCATCTATTACATTAACTGCGAAATCAAAAGAAACACAGTCAACTTTACCTTCATTCACAAATGTATTGTCTTCGTCTTCATCTCTTTCTTTTTCGGATGTGTCTACTTCGCCGTCCTTTAAAACCACGATAGTGTCACAATCAACATCAATCACAAAGCTGGATAGTTCTTCTATCACAAAGGCATATACAGATACATTGTCAACTTTACCTTTATCTACATCGGTGTTGCCTTCGTCCTCATCTCCCGATTTGTCTTCTACCTTTACAACAACTATTACGCCATCGTCATTATCAGAAGCAAGCGTGACTACTTCGGCTATTCATGTGACATCTACAGATACACAGTCATTGCCTTTGTCATCATCGACAGTGCCTCCGTTTTCTTCAAGTTCCCAATCAAAAGAAATGTCAACATCAACAATAATGCTGTCAACGTTATCGCCATCATCTAAACGAGGGGAGTCTAGTTCTTTTTCCGTGTCGACTAAACATAAACAGTCAACAATCTCTTTAACAACAACATTTTTACCTTCGTCATCAAAGATTATATCTTCCGATTCTTCAAGTTCTGAGAGAGAATCCGTTACAGCAACAATAATTTCAACATCGTCATCAGAGATTGTCGTGTCTAGTTCTGCCATTCCGATATCCAAAAGTACAAAATCAACTTTACCTCCATCAATGACTTCCTTATCGACACAAATATTCACTTCTTCAGTCGATATAAGCTCCTCGTCAGGTGACTCGACATTCTCAAAGATGCCTACAACAATTACTATACCATCGACATCTCTATTACATTCAAGTTCCGTTTCGTCAGTGAAATTTGATAGCACAAATAGTAAGTCATCACAGCTTCATTCAACAGTTACAACATCTGATATGTCATCCCAAATACAGACTGCTGCGACTACATTCAGTGTTTCCATCTCACCGACATCAGCCACCCTGTCGCCTACTATGTCACCAACAATATCTCGACCGAAATCAACTTCTAGTGTTGAAAATCTGTCAACAGTGCATTCGACTACAGTTATTACGCCTTCGTCGTCACAAGTAAAGACTAATGACTCAGTCTCGACAAGCAAAATGTCATCAAGCATACCTCTTTCTACAGTAATATTACCGTCTACAGTCAGTTCATTACAAACAACAGAAATATTATCAACAGTGCCTCTGACAACTGAATCGACAATTGCAGCAAAATCGAGTTCCTCTGTCAAGCTTGCGTCGCCTACAGCATCGTCGTCATCTAAGATTGTCGTGTCTAGTTCTCCTATTCCCGTGACGACCAAACATGAACAGTCAACCATCCCTTTAACAACAACATTATTGTCTTCGTCATCAATGATCTTATCTTCCGATTCTTCAAGTTCTCCGAAAGAATCCCTTACAGAAACAATTATTTCAACATCGGCATCAGTTACAACATCTGATATGTCATCCCAAATACAGACTGCTGCGACTACATTCAGTATTTCCATCTCACCTACATCAGCCACGCTGTTGCCAACTATATCACCAACAATATCTCGACCGAAATCAACTTCAAGTGTTGAAAATCTGTCAACAGTGCATTCGACTACAGTTATTACGCCTTCGTCGTCACAAGTAAAGACTAATGACTCAGTCTCGACAAGCAAAATGTCATCAAGCATACCTCTTTCTACAGTAATATTACCGTCTACAGTCAGTTCATTACAAACAACAGAAATATTATCAACAGTGCCTCTGACAACTGAATCGACAATTGCAGCAAAATCGAGTTCGTCTGTCAATCTTGCGTCACCTACAGCATCGTCGTCATCAAAGATTGTCGTGTCTAGTTCTTCTATTCCCGTGACGACCAAACATGAACAGTCAACCATCCCTTTAACAACAACATTATTGTCTTCGTCATCAATGATCTTATCTTCCGATTCTTCAAGTTCTCCAAAAGAATCCCTTACAGAAACAATAATTTCAACATCGTCATCAGTTACAACATCTGATATGTCATCCCAAATACAGACTGATGCGACTACATTCAGTATTTCCATCTCACCTACATCAGCCACGCTGTTGCCAACTATATCACCAACAATATCTCGACCGAAATCAACATCTAGTGTTGAAAATCTGTCAACAGTGCATCCGACTACAGTTATTACGCCTTCGTCGTCACAAGTAAAAACTAATGACTCGGTTTTGAAAAGCGAAATAACATCAAGCATATCTCTTTCTTCGGTAATAATACCGTCCACAGACAGTTCATTAAAAACAACTGGAATATTATCGACAGTGCCTCTGACTACTGAATCTACAATTGTAGCAACGTCAAGTTCCTCTATAAAACTAGCATCTCCTACATCATCGACCCCATTTTTTACTGCCTCAAGCTTTCCAGTCACGTCAACAGTGTCATCTTTATCCGTGATAGCACCTTCGTCATCAGTCGTAACTACAACATCAATAACAACGGAACAGCCAACAACAAATGCCACAGTACCCAATACACGAGCAGCACCACCTTTAACATCGACAACATCAAGCACTGGAAAGTCGTCCACAACGACGTCAAAACCACCAAGTTTCTCAAGTATATATTATTCATATATTATTCTTTATTAGTTTTTAAGATTTTAAAACGTTTGCCAAAAGGTCTGTTAATTTTGTGTAATTAAATGAAACCTCATTTTTCACATTATCCACTTATTTTTCTAATGTTTTAAGTACTTATATGGAATTTTTCACCAACGCTTAAAAAATACTCAATATTAATGCGGCAAACAGATTCTCTCTTACTTTTCTAAATACGCAGACACCACTTCAAGCAATACCTTGGTTATTAACTAGTACACTAATTCAGTCTTTGTGTTTTTTGTTGTTGTTTTTTTTGTTCATAACGTGTGAATATCGTTTTAACTACTGCAAACTTTTAATTGTTCGTGCGGCACTAATTTTCGTGGTTTTCGTGGGTAATTAAATTAATGAATTTTAAATCCGACAAATTTTATTTCGGCGGCTGTAAATCATTACATTATTTGCATTACTTTAAAAAAAAGTAGACAATCTGCGAATTTGACAAAACCACGAAACTTCATGCCCACGAAATCAAATGAATTCACAGTATTTCATTCATGAGCATGAGTTTATATACATTTGATTCTTCCCCAGCCACAGTCATAGAATATGGTTCTGTCAACAACGACCGAGCTATTGAAGTTACTGGAAATGACGATTTCTACGGTCCTATTGACACGCCAATTGGATTTGCATGCGGATGTGAATGGTCAAGGCAGCTTCATGTAAGTTTTTTATTAAAAGCGAAATAAAAATGATGTTAAAAATGGAATTTATTACAGAACCCAACTGATAACTCCTCTTCGTCTAAACTTTTTATTTACACCTGATACGTCTCATATTGCACTTAAATTGTTAAGCTCCGTAGATATAATGTCCACGATTCCATAAATATTCTTGTCTTCAACCTATACCTCAATACAATTAATTGATGTATCCAGAACTAACAAGAGCAATATTTATAAATGACAGCCTAGCTTGCTATGAATACCAGCTGATGGTTAAAGACCATTCTTCTTTGGTTCTGTCACTAAAGAATACTAATAATTTAGTAATATGAATGATGCTGTTGTCAACCATTGTCAGCTAGGGGAAGGGACCCTGCCCTTAAATTTTGAAAAGAGGATGAAAACTGAATTCAAGAGGATCGAAGACTGCATGATTTTAAAGAATTTTCCAGAGGGGAAGAGGCCCTGCTACAGAGGGAAAAAATGTCCTGTATAATTTATCCCGATAATTCAAAAATGCTTATTAGGCTTGTTACAATTTTACATCATTTAAGCTTCTGTATGCCTATTTTATGCTAATAAAAGAGTCTAAAAGATACACATACATTATCACATTCGAGGGGCTCTAATTTAACACCACAGTATTATGCAGACGCTTGAATCTGCCGTGATCAGCTAAAAGCGTCTGCGTGGCTCACATATGCGTATTGGCCTGAGTTTTTGCCATAGGAACTCGAGAACGGGACCGCAGATTGCGGCGCATATTTTCGATCGTGTAACGGTTTTTAAAAATGTTTCTGCTACATCTAAATATCTTTTAGTATTATCCGAGTGTATGGACTCAAAAAATATATTATCAATTGAACCCAATCTGTCTCTTTTAAAACTGGTCAAATTTTACGGTATTATAAAAAATTCTTTTTTCAATATACCGTAAATTTGACTGATTTTTAAATTAGCAGATTATATTAAATTGAGATTAGATAATTAAAGACCACCCGCTCGCATAATATGAAAAGATATTCAAAGGTCGGACAAACAATATGTAAAGCCGGTACGGATTCGGATTTATGCGCCGCAATATGCGGTCCTGTTCCAGAGTTCCTGCCCATATGGTCTCTTTCTGGTGGCGAGGGTAAACAAACGCAAACACAAACAAAAACAAGCCTGAGTTTTATAAAAGAAAACCCAGCAGGAGTCCAGGCGCCAGTTAAAAAGTATTTAGTTACCTACTGTAATTTAACTGCAGCCATTTTTTGCTCTCCATTTTCCGACAAGGGGCCTGTCTAAAACGCGGACGCCTTAAGCGGACAATATAAACATATAGGGAAAACGCTGACAATATAGACAAAGAGGAAAAAAGCGGACGATATAGATATATAGTGTAGACTAATTGGTGATGATTTTGGGCATTGATGAAGTTTATAAAAATGATGTGTAATTGGATACTTTAATATATAAAAAAATATAATAAATTAGCAAATTGGGAGAAATATTAAAGTAATTTATGATTGAATGTCAATGAATTTTATATTATATTTATATGACACATTTTTCGGAATTTCTAAATATTGAAAACTAATATATGAAACAAATGGATCAAATGAATGTCTTTAGAATTACAATGATGGTACTAAATTGGCAACAGCTGATATGTAATTAAGGATATGTATTTCATTTTGGCATTGTTTTTGTCTGTCTTTATGTGCAGTAGGCGGACAAAATTTTTGTTCGCAAAATAAAGAAAGCCTTGATTTTTCAAAATCAAAAGTTTGTAAGAGTAATTTTTAATCATAAATTATTGATATAAATAAGTAATGACAGGCTGTTGTTTTTTATTAATACAATATAAGCAGAAGCGTGCTGCAAATTAACGGTAATTATATAAGTGTGAACAACACGCTACTGATTAATCGTGTCGGCACATAGCTAGAGATAACATGATACGAATTTGTATATCCGAAACAGGGACATCCTTTCCGAATATTTTCATAGCATTAGAATACAAATAGTTTGAAAGTGTCTCGGTCTGTGTTTCAACAGTATAGTTATCCCCAACGCAGGAATCTATATCAGTTTTATTTGCAAGTAGAAGTTCTAAAAAATCTTTTACTTTGTCATTATCCCAAATTATTTTGTTTTCAGTAACATTTTCTTTAACCCTGCTATATGTCTGATCATTAAATAGACGACATTTTCTATTAAAGGTAAAATATAAAGGTGCATGATCCGAAAATTCATTCCATTCTAGAATATTAAAATCAAAATCAGAAATAAAACTATAATTCAAAAAATGTGATAAAAGATAATCAGTTACACTAAGTCCACGTGCTGAGCAGAAGGTAAAGTCACCTTTACCTTGATCTCCATGTATTCGACCATTAAGTATGATATATCCTGTACTTTTACACATAGAAATTAATTTTTTTCCATTATTATCAATACAATTATCTTGATTTATACGTATTGGTATATTACTAATTTCAACCATTAAATCATCATCATTATCAATATCAAGGTATCTATCATACTCTAAAATATCATTTAAATCGGACGTTCTTGAATTGAAGTCTCCTATTACATAGACTTTTCCTTATTTACTATATTTTTCTATACCTTTTCAATTTCTTCAAAAAAATCTACTTCTTTATGATTTAATACATTTGAGCCTTTCGGCGGAATATACAAATTACATAAAAATACATCTTCATTGAAATCAAAAACATCATGAGAAATTTTAAGCCATATAAAGTCCATCATTGTTCTTTTCAATAACAGATATTTTACTTTTTAACTTATTACGAAAATATATTGAGAGTCCTCCACTATATCGACCTTTCTTAGTTCCTATGCTTTTATTACCAAAAATATGAACACTGCTATATCCTTCGATATCTATATTGTATGTATGTGTTTTACTAATCCATGTTTCGCTTAACAAAATTAGGTCAAACGAATTTATGTATTTAATAAATTCATCATCAGTTATCTTTCTCAATAAGCCATTAACATTCCATGAGATACACTTAAGCTCCTCTCGACATCCCTAGTTTGTGATTTGCTTAAATTCCTCACTGTCTTTATGTTGAACAAAAAGTCTATCACCGATCCACTTGATCTTATTTCCGGCTGCTTTTTCTCTCCGCATAATATGATTTAACGCTTGCCTTTTTTCTAGAGTTGATTTAGTGAGTTGTACTCCTACACCAGCTTTCAAAGATTTTAAATGCTCTTTTCGTTCAAAAGATGTTTTCGGATCAATTCCCTATCCTTTAGCCGATTAAATTTTTACCAAATAGGCCTGGGTCCCTTTCCTTCTTTTGAACCAATTCTATTTACGAAATCAATTTGTATATCATCCGTTATATTCAGATTGTCTTTAATGAACCTTTTTATCGTTTGCTCACAGTCCTCGTCAACTTCTTCTTTTAATCCATAAAACATAAGATTTTCTCTTAATCCATGAAATTCCACATCATTAACTTTTGATTCGAGTTGTTGGTTTTTGGCTTCAAGATTGTTCACCATTTCCTGGAAATTTTTACATTTTTCACCTAGCCTTTTAATTTCTTGCTTTGCCGACTCTAACTTCTTCTTACTTTCCTCAGTTTCCTGATTTATGAATGTACATGATGCTTCAGTTTGTTCAACTCGTATGTCAATGTCTTTGACTTTAGTTTCTAATGTATCCACTTTCAAACATACCCTATTTACGGCTTTTTCAATACTATCAATTTTAGACATTGACTTTTTAATTTGTTTCATATCGTTTATCAAATCAGCAGCCCAAGGTGGCGGGCTGATACTCTGTACACCGGCAGCATTGAAAGGCATGTATGACTGTGGTGGCATGAATGTCATGTTTAAAGGGTTCGGAATGGGAGGGATGTATGCCATACTGGATGGTATATTGTTATCCATTTCATAAGTCTTTGCGCCAAATTTGAAATAGTCCGGCGAAGAAGTATTAAGTCGTTTGTTTTGTTTACTCACACTTTGTGTACTGTCCGTTTCCTGACCACTGGTCAAACCGGTTTCCCCCGTTATGTGTGTAAAGTCTGTGTTATCTAAGTTTATCGGTGAAATAACTTTCCTTTTTCCTCGCTTTTTCTTCGACTCTGAGTTCGCTTTATCACTATTTATCTTCGGAGGCATCAAGTATTAATATTATACATTTATTTCGTCAGCGTTTTCCTTCTATATCTATATCGTCCGCTTTTTCACTATATGTCTATAATGTCCGCATTTTCTGTAGCCACTTTATTAATTGTACAAGGGTGAGATGTGTGATTACTTGAAATATACAAGTGTTGGTGCGTGATTAAGTCAAATACACAGGTGACACGTGGATACTTTAATTAGTTGATTGGTATTTATAGCAGAAAGTTTCTTTTATTTACATAATGGATAAAATATAAATAAAGCTAAAAAATATTATGAATTAAAGAAAGTTAATTGATATAAATTAATTATATACATGGTAGAAGCCAGATATTTTTTTATTCATAACAGTTTTCTATTCTCCCGTTTTATACATTTATTTCGTCAGCGTTTTCCTTCTATATCTATATCGTCCGCTTTTTCACTATATGTCTATATTGTCCGCATTTTCTGTAGCCACTTTATTAATTGTACAAGGGTGAGATGTGTAATTACTTGAAATATACAAGTGTTGGTGCGTGATTAAGTCAAATACACAGGTGACACGTGGATACTTCAATTAGTTGATTGGTATTTATAGCAGAAAGTTTCTTTTATTTACTTAATGGATAAAATATAAATAAAACTAAAAAATATTATGAATTAAAGAAAGTTAATTGATATAAATTACTTATATACATGGTAGAAGCCAGATATTTTTTTATTTATAACAGTTTTCTATTCTCCCGTTTTATACATTTATTTCGTCAGCGTTTTCCTTCTATATCTATATCGTCCGCTTTTTCACTATATGTCTATATTGTCCGCATTTTCTGTAGCCACTTTATTAATTGTACATGGGTGAGATGTGTAATTACTTGAAATATACAAGTGTTGGTGCGTGATTAAGTCAAATACACAGGTGACACGTGGATACTTTAATTAGTTGATTGGTATTTATAGCAGAAAGTTTCTTTTATTTACTTAATGGATAAAATATAAATAAAACTAAAACATATTATGATTTAAAGAAAGTTAATTGATATAAATTAATTATGTACATGGTAGAAGCCAAATATTTTTTTTTTATTTATAACAGTTTTCTATTCTCAAATTTTATACATTTATTTCGTCAGCGTTTTCCTTCTATATCTATATCGTCCGCTTTTTCACTATATGTCTATATTGTCCGCATTTTCTGTAGCCACTTTATTAATTGTACAAGGGTGAGATGTGTAATTACTTGAAATATACAAGTGTTGGTGCGTGATTAAGTCAAATACACAGGTGACACGTGGATACTTTAATTAGTTGATTGGTATTTATAGTAAAAAGTTTCTTTTATTTACATAATGGATAAAATATAAATAAAGCTAAAAAATATTATGAATTAAAGAAAGTTAATTGATATAAATTAATTATATACATGGTAGAAGCCAGATATTTTTTTATTCATAACAGTTTTCTATTCTCCCGTTTTATACATTTATTTCGTCAGCGTTTTCCTTCTATATCTATATCGTCCGCTTTTTCACTATATGTCTATATTGTCCGCAATTTCTGTAGCCACTTTATTAATTGTACAAGGGTGAGATGTGTAATTACTTGAAATATACAAGTGTTGGTGCGTGATTAAGTCAAATACACAGGTGACACGTGGATACTTTAATTAGTTGATTGGTATTTGTAGTAAAAAGTTTCTTTTATTTACATAATGGATAAAATATAAATAAAGCTAAAAATATTATGAATTAAAGAAAGTTAATTGATATAAATTAAATATATACATGGTAGAAGCCAGATATTTTTTTATTTATAACAGTTTTCTATTCTCCCGTTTTATACATTTATTTCGTCAGCGTTTTCCTTCTATATCTATATCGTCCGCTTTTTCACTATATGTCTATATTGTCCGCATTTTCTGTAGCCACTTTATTAATTGTACAAGGGTGAGATGTATGATTACTTGAAATATACAAGTGTCGGTGCGTGATTAAGTCAAATACACAGGTGACACGTGGATACTTTAATTAGTTGATTGGTATTTATAGCAGAAAGTTTTTTTATTTACTTAATGGATAAAATATAAATAAAACTAAAAAATATTATGAATTAAAGAAAGTTAATTGATATAAATTACTTATATACATGGTAGAAGCCAGATATTTTTTTATTCATAACAGTTTTCTATTCTCCCGTTCTTTACATTTATTTCGTCAGCGTTTTCCCTCTATATCTATATCGTCGCGCTTTTCACTATATGTCTATATTGTCCGCGTTTTCTATTTCGACTTGATGAAATATGGTATAAAGTATCATGTGTATGATGAAATTAAACACGTGCAGGATTATATCAAATATACAAGTGACACGTGGACACTTTATTTAAATAAAAAAAATGGAATCAGTATATACATAAATATATAATTTATACATTTCTTACTGTTTTATTGTCTGGTAGAACATAACATGATTGTTCAAGAAAATTCATATCTTATTCAGGTTGATAAAGATTACAATGGGGAATATCATTGATTAATTTGAACAAATAAATAAACTAAAGTCTTTTTTAATTATTATAATAATTACACCTTTCAGATATTACTTTATAAAAGCCAATTATTAGCCTTTAATATGAATTTAACTATGCTCAGTCATTTTACACTATATATCTATATCGTCCGCTTTTTTCCTCTTTGTCTATATCATCAGCGTTTTCCCTATATGTTTATATTGTCCGCTTAAAGCGTCCGCGTTTTAGACTGCGCCCTCCGACAAGTAGGCATGTGTATTTGCCCTTTGAATTTAAACGCCATTTGCAATCATATTAGCTGTTCAGGTAAAAATGTTTATTAATTCCAATGAACTATAGATGTATAAAGGCATGTGATTTTTAAATCATAGCTTTGTAATTTCGTTTTCGATGTTTTGCGTTATGATGACGTTTTTACTTTTTGAACAAAATGTTGACTTTATATCACGGATCCATGTAGGCTACTTGCTACACTTCTATATCATATTGCCTTAAAATCGTTTTTCGATATCAATGATGATCATTCAAATTATTAAGTCATATTCCATAAAAATCTAGACTGGTATAGATCTATCTAGATCATAATTGTTACAAAGTGACTTATGTTAGTCAAAATATAATAATATTGACGTGCCAAAGCTACAGATACCAAGATTTAGAATCTGGCGTCTAGAGACGACATATTGCACATGTGCAGAATAGCATAATATCTCAGCGCATTGTACAAAAAGTTGTATTACAAAGTAACTTAGATTCATGTCTTACATAATGTTGTAAAAATAGTTTTTTTTAGATTTTTACACTTTTGTCCATACTGGCATGCGAGCAGTTCCCGTTCAAAAATCGTATTAACTTAAAAATTATTTTACCAAAAAATTGAATATTACAAATAAATATTCGGCTCATCACAGTCATCATGGAAATTCCATTATGTTCTAAACATAGAATAACCCCTAGCTATGAGGCTTCATATGGGGTACCCAAATTATCCATTATTTTGTATGAAGAGAAGTAGTTCCTGTACATAATATATAACCCATTATTATTACACAATGTTGTTATATCAGACCTATTTTTCATTTATAATTGTTGAACAGACCATTTTCCCCAGAGCTAAATAGATGTAATTCTGGAAATAAGGCGTAGACTAAACACTGGTATCTATTACCCGGTACCGTTACCCCAACGCATTCACATGCAATGGCATGCTTGTATGCATGGTATTTTACAAATTACAGCCATAAAATTATTTGATATAGTAATATAGGTCAAAATTCTGATAATTAAACAAGTTTTCATCGCATTGCCTACATGTTTGTACACAGGTGGTATTAGTGGAAAACCCTCTAACAGGCCTCATGTGTAAGTATTTTTGCGCATGCTCGCAAGGACGGAATCCCCCAAAGTAAACAAGGTTACGTTTTGACAATGCACAGGTGAAAGTGATTCAAAATGAAACTTTTTATACATACTGCAGAACTCACTCTTAGATTTTGTCTCGTTTATGCATCTGCTTGAGTTGATATCAATTTTTGAAGAATGCAAGTAAAAATCAAGCTTTTAAATGAAAAAAAACGGGTACTGCTTCTGTACGGAAACTGCTCACATGCCAGTACAACCTTTATTTATTGACATAGGCCTATACCATATTTGGTAGAAAGATAACAGGCATGGTCTTGTTCCTTTCGATTTAACGAGGGGTCAGTGGTTTGAGGTCAATGATACCAATAAAAGATTTCTACATGTTTGCTTTTTCTACACATTTGCTTTTCTTAAATTTTTAATGTGAGGGTACTGTAAATATGTTTAATTTAAACTGTTTAACTTCACATACCTTTTTGAAAATACCTGCTTTATTGCTTATTTTCCTTTAAGCTACATGCATTGCATGATGTCAAGTGTAAGATTTAATAAAAAAAAACAAGGAACCTGAATTTCTTTCAATAGAATTACTTGAATTATGTTGATAATGAGGCACGTTTTCATTCTTTTAGTTCACTTAATTATGTATTGTAATCAAAAACAATTTTATCGACTTTCAGATTTCAGTCAATGGCTTTGTCATACTTGGATCTAGATGGGGTTCAGCCCCTCCACGGCCGCCTAAAATACCCGTTGATCCAACTGATACAAGTGGAATACGACCCCATATCATTGCACCATTCTGGACGGACCTCAAGTTCAAAACAAATGTTTCAAATGTTTGGTATCAGACCTACTACACGTATGCTCCGAGTGGAAGTGGTTGGAACAATAACCTATCTTTGATACAGAATTTTAAGAGTGAAAGTAAAGGTCTAGATGGATTTGAACCACTTCAGGCAGTAGTAATTACTTGGGAGAAAATGGTCCCTATAGATGTGAATGAGACTTCATCTAATGAGGTTAGACAATCTGTTATTTCTACATCCATTCATAAACAGCCCTAATGTCCAGTATTAATAACATAAGAGGAGTGGTTGCCTAGTGGTTAAGGACTGTCTGCCTCTCAACCGAGTTATCATGGGTTCAAGCTCTACTCGTGTCACAATCATAATTTCCAGAGTCCTTATATGACACTTAAAGTACTGGCTAATTCCAGGAAGCAGATACCAAAGTAATGTATATAAGATGCAAGAACTTATTTGGCAATCAAGTTATAATAAATACATGTATATGTTAAAACTAATAACATGTTTAAACATTTACTATTTGTAAGATTAATTTTATATTACAATTGATTTGGTGTTTGTGATGTCCAGGGCAGAGAAACTTTGCTAATTATCATATTTCCACATTATGGCATTCCAAATGGTGTTAGCAAGTGACTGATGGCAAGAAAAACTATGCTAACTAACATATTTTTAGTTTATGACATTTCAATTTATGAGATGGCCAGGGTAACTATTCTTATAATCATATTTTCAGTTTATGACATTCCAATTGGTTATAATGACAGATGGGCAGAATAACTATGCAGTCTTTAATTACGGAGAGAATAATTGGAATACAGAAAATCTTGTTAAAAGGCCTGCTTCAATGTCATGGCAATGTAGCCAGAGATCCTACGAAAATTCACTATCTTTATCAAAAAATATTTACAGTGAGGCTTTCCAAAGTACCAATATAGAAAACAGCAGTAAAGGTAAGATGAATATTTGTTTTAACTTAGAAAATCAGAACATTTTTTTTTTTTTAGGTATTTAAGCTTTTATTAGCGTTACTTAATATTTATCATGTTTATAAGCAATGTTCATTTTCTCTCAGACTGGTGTTTACCACTGTGTTGTCTTTATTGGACAAGTTAAATGACTGCCATACATGCTTATTCTCATTCATGATCCTTTAATTAATTGATACACATTTTTTATATGTATTGTTTTCATCCTCAAATACAGATGGTAAATAACTCCTTTACTTTGGTAATAATAATGTTTTTTTTAGAAACTTTCAAACAGATTTTTTTAAAGTGACACTTAATGCCCAGATAAACTGGTGAGTTCAAAGGTATAACTCTCATTATAACTTTACTCTTTGCTACAATTGTGTTCAATCTTATATTTTACTACATATGTATAAGAATAATCCAAAAAACATGTGACCCACACAAATACCTATAAATTGTGTTCAGGAATGTATCAGTAATGCTGACATTAGTTTTAAGAAGAGTGGTGCAGAATTTTTATAATTTAGGTTGTCTTTATATTTAATCCAAAACATTTTTCATTTAAATTCTGTAAAATTTAAGTCAAAATTACTTCTTTCATTATTTCAGATACTAAAGGAAGATGGCTATTTAAAATGGATTATTGCCCTTCATCCCATATAAATTATCGTAACAAATGTTACAGTTGGAGTTTTGATGAGACGAATACCACAGGGCTCAATGCTAACATGTCTCAAATAAATGAGTTAACACCAAATTGCCCATGCAATGCAAAAAGTGCATTAGAAGATAAAAGATTTGAGCCAGTCTCAATTGGCTTCGGCTTGTGCTACTCAACTAGTTTCCCAAGCTTAGATGATAAAGGCATTCGAGTATGTTAAGTTTTGTTATACACATATATTAAGCTAAATATCTTAAATGAACTTGTCCTTCTTTCATTATTTAGACAAATCCGTTCATCATTTTTTTGGAAAATTTCAAAATAGAAATAATGAGGCAACTCCGAGGGTTAACGCTCTGGACTAGTAATCTAATGATCTCTAGCCGAATGGGTTCAAACCCTGACAGGGGCAAGTCCTTGATTCCTTCGGCAAGAAACTTTACACTCATTGCTCAATACTGGTTGGTTTCAGGAACGGATTCGAAAGTGCGTTTATAAGCTACAGTACGCTCACCGCGGGTTTTGCTTTTTCCGCGATACCACCGCGGACGATTTTTTTTATCGCGGACAAACGCGGGGGTTCGTCCGCGATGAAAGCCTAATTTCCCCCGCGATCCCCGGTGTTCAGTTGTTTCCACCGCAGACAAAATTCTGACGACTGTTCTTCATTCGTCGATAAAATCAGTCACCCGTTTCCCGCGGGGGAACGCCATGGTCAGTTGGTCAGTATAAATTAACCTCCAAAAATAATAGACGTTTTTATTATTTTTTAACGTCATCTCTTTTACACAATGACTTGAAAATTGACCACAATCGTCTCCTTAAATGTTATTATACGTTTAATTTTTGAATGGAATTTGAAATAAAAATAATTACAGCTGTACCTGTTTTTGTTGTTGTTTTTAATATTTTTGTTATAAACGTCCACAAAACTATTCGTCCACATACCAATATTTTTACAACTGAAATCGTCATTTATCATTGTCATCTTTGCTCTTTTATTCCTTGTGGTTCTCAAAGTATTATTGCTGTTAAACTATATGGGAGCCATAAATATGATACTTAGTAAAAAAAGGACATTTGTGCTGATTTCTAAATGATGACTGACGCTACAGTACATGTCCTGTAAGAGGTCGATGAGTGTGAATACAAGACAAGACATAAATAAAATACATGTACATATATTAGAAATAAAAGAAAAAGATATTTAAACCATCTATAAGATTTTATTTGTATTTATATTCATAGACTTTATGATCAACATGCAAATAAACAGAAACAGTAAAACGCATCTGACAATTGAAAGAGACGTCATGGAATATTGCCTGAATAAATTGTTGAGGGTTACGTTTTCAAAGTTTTTAAATAAGAAACAAAAGCTGGCATATAAATTGTTGTAGTATCTTTTTCATAAATGTCATATGCCGAATTTTTCATTATTTGACTTCAAGTTTCTCACTACCATGAAGTTGCGACGACAATGATTTATCTTGATGTCGAATATATATTATACATTACCCAACACAATAACTAGAAGAAGAAGAACAAGAAATACACTGCATTTGTACATGTACTTTAATTACAACAAAAAAGAAAACAAACAAACAAATTTTACATATAGTTATATGTACAGTACACGTTACAGTACGTACGTATACTGATGTTTAAATACAGTAATTAATTTTTAAAATTTAAGGTTTCCACCGCGTTGACCGGTGTTTGACCGCCGCGTTCCTCCGCAATTTACCGCTGCGTTCCGCGGGGGAAATGGTTTCAGCCGCCGATTTATGTCAGCGGTGGTGAAAATTTTCTGTCCGCGGGGTCACGCGGACAATATCTGAGCAAATTTTCGTCCGCGGTAAACCTCATCCGCGGGGTCACGCGGGTTTTGCAAAAGCCGCGCTGAGCGTACTGTATAAGCTTCCTGCAGACTCAAACTAAAATAAATTCTGTATAAAAAATAGATATTGACTGAATATAGAACAGTTGATGACATGGTCCATGATGGATGTACTGGTAACATGGGTAGAATCTGTAGTTGCCAGTAGACTAAAAGTTAAGGAAATGCACTGAGGCCCAAAGGCCTACAAATCTGTGAAATTTAAAATTTTTACATTGATTAACTTAAGAGCACATTAAACAAAAATATATGAAAAAAATAAGAAAAAGATACGCTCGGAATTAAATTGAAAAAAAAAATTAAGTGTAATTTTTAGCCTGATTTGTGTAAGAAGCATTGAAAGCCCAAAGGCTTTTAATTTTGAGTGTGACTAAAAAAAGGATTGGAGCACCACACTAAATACCGTATTCCGGTATATACCGGACAAGACGCTTGAATGATAAAATGCTAAAATCTTGCCTTTTCGCCCAACGGAATGAAATTTAAAAGGTCTAATTCATCTTTTCACACCGATTTATGTATGATAATGCATGAAAAATGTAAAAACCGGCAAAAAAAACGATATTTGTCTATTTTGTGATCATGATTTTTGCAAGCATCTAAAGGTACTGCTCCAATCCTGTATTGAGTTAAATCCTTTAATTTTTGGGTCATTTTGTAGATAATTCTAGAAAAATGGATTGAGCAAATGACTTGAATTACCTGAATAACTTGTAAGTAAATTTTATACTTGGATTATTCCAGTCCCATCATGTCAAAGTACATGGAGTCCCTTTAACATCACCAATTTATATGCCTTCACTATAATTACTGATCACTTTTCATTTGTATATGGATGGATCATTATCAAACCTTAAACTAAGAATCATAAATCAAATCCTCTGAATGTTCTTTAAATGAATTGGGGCATGCACATTGTAACTGGCCGTCAGAGTCCAAAAAAACAAGATCTTGGAAATTCAATATCTGTTTTGGTGAGCAATAATACAGCAATTTTTTTTACTAGGTGAAAGGTACATACTTTAAAGTATATTTTAAGTATGATTTCGTATATGAACAAGATTCTAAGTTTTTAAGTAAAGTGATTTTTCCATATATTCTAGTTATGTTGCTATGACAAATCTGCTGCACAAAGTTTGTTGACTACAATACCTGGAGCTGGTTTCCTCAGTCACTATAGCCCACTAAGAGCTACCATAGATTACCAGAAACATGACATGGAACCATATATGTAAGTATATGATAAATTTAAATATAAAATGTTTGGTTCCCTTTCTTGTTACTGCATTTTGTACAGTTAAAGATAATGAAGTCTTAATAGAAATTATATCCTGTTTTTAGCTCACCTGTCACAAAGTGACATGGTGAGCTTTTGTGATCGCTTTTCGTCTGGCGTCCGTCCGTCCACCGTCCGTCCGTAAACTTTTGCTTTAAACGACATCTCCTCATAAAACACTAAGCCAATTTCAACCAAACTTCACAGGAATGTTCCTTTGGTAGTCAACTTTTAATTTAATTCCATGCAAAACTCTGGTTGCCATGGCAACCAAAAGAAAAAACTTAAACAAATCTTCTTTAAAAAAAAGGAAAGAGCTAGAGGTAAAATATTTGGCATGAAACATTGTCTAGTCAGTGTCTACCAAATTTGTACAAATAAAAGCCCTGGGGTCGAAATTGGCCCCGCCCCAGGGGTTCACTACCAAATTTATACAAATAAAAGCTCTGGGGTCGAAATTGGCCCCGCCCCAGGGGTTTATTGATTTTCCCTCTTTGTATATAGTAAAAATTTAAAAAATCTTCTTTTAAAAAGCCCAAATAGCTAGAGCTTAGATATTAAGCATGATGGGCCGGGAAGGGGAGGGTCATTGTTTTTCCCTATATGTGTATTATAGTAAAAATCTTTATATAGCTAGAGCTTAGATATTTATCATGAAACATCTTCAAATGGGTGTCTGCCAAGTTTGTTCAAATAAAAGCCCCTGGGTTAAAATTGGCCCGTCCGGGGGACCTATATACAGGTGAGCATCTTCAGAGCCATCATGGCCCTCTTGTTTTGTATTATTGTCAGGCTTGGAGGAACTAAACTTGTAAGGATGAACTTTACATAATAATTCTAAATAATAGTTATTATCTAATTAGTTTTTTCCCCCTATACAGTACACAGTGAAATTTCCCTTTACAGAATTATGAACAAATGTTACATCATAAACGTGAAACCTATGAAGAAATTGTTTATTTCTTTAAACTGACCTTTAAGCTATGAATTAACTAGGTACTTTATCCTATAATTAATTTATTACTGTGTACTAAACACTCATAAGACATCCGAGTCACCATTTACAGAAAAAAACACCATGTACTATTTCTTGTTTTCATTACAGTTGGTGTTGTGAGCAGAGTGACTTATGTGAACTATTTACTGCATTAAGACCAATAGACGACTGTACAAACTACAAAAGTCCTACCCCAGGTTTGTCATACTGTCAAAGTGTTCACTTTCCATGTTGCAAAATATGATTTGGGTGCCTTGTTAAATGCATTTGTATTTAGATAAAGTATATGTCAAGGTTTAAAGCTACTCTTGAAAAAGATTCATGCTCCCTGCTCTCAGTTCGAATCCTGCCAGGGACTTTGGATTCTTTCATGTGAGGAAGCTTTCAGCTAGCTTAAAGAAGGTTGATAATCCTTCTCAGTTACTCACTTGTGCCTGAAATAATGCACAAAGAGGCACACAAGGTCTTCTTTCACTAGTAAAGCTGGAAAGTTGCCATATGACCTATACTGTGTTGGAGCAATGTAGTAGTGAACCGATCAAAAAAGAAAAAATTGAAATGTCTTAGTATAGTACAAGAGGATATCAACCCTGCACTTGCTGGAACGGAAGGGTTTTTTATCCTTTGCCACCAGTCCAGAGTCAGGCCAGTTAGCACAATCATCAATCATGGCACTCAGTGTTTTACCAAGCTCATCAATTTTAATTTTCATCACCTGAATATTGATAACCGACCGTCCCAAAAATTAAAACTATTGACTAATGGATATATATGAAATACAGGAGGATAAGGGTAAATATTGTTCAAATTGTTGGTTTCAGGTTTTATGTTTGGTGATCCACATATCAGAACACTTGATGGCGCAGAGTATGCATTTAACGGACATGGGGAATATACATTGCTGAGGATATATGACAGCACCAGTGGAGAAGTTGTGTTTGAATTGCAGGGTATTGTCTTCAAAATTAATGTTAATTGATCAGATGATGTTCAATCTTTACACTTCCAGCATTATACAGTTCAACCTCTGCAAAGCAAGACCCTGTTGGAGGCAAAGATTTTGGTTGTTGTTGAAAGGTGTTCCTTTAGAGAGATTAAATCAAGCATTAATTCTTATATTGAGAATATTTTTTTCTGTTATTGTGAAGACAGATGGGTGCTCTGCAAAGGTTACACTGTATATGTCCTACTCTTAATATTTATTTGGCAAAAGACCTTGGTATACCCGCTGTTAAATGACATGGTCTATATGATTTAATTATATGGTATATGTACTTTTTTGGATACTCATTAATCATGTTTTGATGGAGGATGTAAAATAGTCATTATACTTTTTCTTTGTTCATATCTTTCATCAGTTTATATCAATTCTTTATATGTTGAAATTTACACAAATAGAAAAATAACCATTCATTTATTGTAGTACGTTCCTGTTCTACTTAATTCCTATTTTGTGTTGTCTGATCCTGATCTGTTCATTATTTGATATTATATATTTTAAAAATAATGAATTGTTATTTTGATATTCTGTCCATGTTTTAAGATGGATTTAAGATATTTAGCATTGTAAGGACTCAAACCTTTCAATCTGACCTCACATTATGCTAACTGATTGAATGTTTGAATTTAAAAAAAACAACAGGTATTGGTTAAATATGATTGACCTTATGATAATTTGATGATCAATTACATTTTTTTTACCTTTAACTCCTTTTGGCATCTTTGAAATGCATAAAATATCATGGCTTTATGTAAGTTATGTAAATTTTACATTTTATTCCCTTTCCTCATTTATTATGCAAGATTGTCCTTACACATACTAGAAAATTTGAGCTGCGTCATGACAAAACCAACATAGTGCGTTTGCTACCAGCATGGATCCAGACCAGCCTGCACATCTGAGCAGTCTTTTCAGGATCCATGCTGTTCGCTATCAGTTTCCTTCTTGTTATAGGGTTTCTAAAAGAACAGCATTGATTCTGATCAGACTGCGCTGATGCGCAGGCTGCTCTGGATCCATGCTGGTCGCAAACACATTATGTTGGTTTTGTCATGACACAGCTCAAATCATTATCTCAGTCATTTTGAGTTTCTAAAAGGTACAATACATTCTTCTCTTTGTAGAGTAATGGTATGAATATCTAATTAATTGTTTTTGTATATTTTGTAATGGTATGTTTTAGGAGAAAAAACACTTTTTTCTATTAATCAAGGTCGCACAGAACCAATCAACTCTACAGTAACTAATGAAAGGATAAATGCAACAGTTTTTACAGCTTTTTCGGCAGAGGATAAAATCAGCGGTGGTTATTTTCATGTGGAGGAAAACATTGCAAAAGATGGTACTGAAACTTATGTATCATTTTCTTTTGGTGTAAAGAATTGTTTTTAAATAGTATTAATGTATTTTCATAATTATGGTAATTTTCTGATATTATGAATAGTTTTACAGCACTATGGTCACTGTGTAAAACATTTTTTTTTTCATTTTAGAAATTTGCTTGAGTTGTGTATGTTAGAGATTTACTTAGATTATAGTGTATTCAGAAATTAACTTAAATCAAATTTACATAATTTGTAACTTATCTGAGTGATTTACCTGTATTGTTTTTAAGAAATTAACTTACCTTTAAATGCATTTAAGAGACTTAAATAGATCATGAATTAAATTTATTTCAGAAATTTCATTCAGAAATTTACTTAAATCATAAAATTAAGATCAAATTCTATTAACTTTTGTAATCACTGAAAGAAGATATAATTTCACACGCTTTAATTTTGCTTCAGCTCTAGCTCACTCTGAACTGGTTGGCTATTTACACTTAACTAATATCACCACATATGACCTTTAAGATTTATTTTGTTTTACAGGATTTATTCTATACAGTTATAAATCATCAGAGGCGGTGGATCACACACTAGATTTTCTTGGAAATATTTCTAATACTGTTCACAAAGACATTATTATACGCAAAATATCTGATACAAGTTTAGATGCTGTTTTTTCTAATGGTAAGTGTTTCTGTTGCTTTCATACATACATGCTAAGTATGGTTAACAAATCATTTTAATTGACTGTACCTATTTTAAGGTGTATATCTGTAATACATGAAAACAATGCAGGTTTACTCAGGTAACTTCTGTACATGCCAGAACAGAGGTACAGTGCTAATGACCGTAGGAAGAATTTCATAATCAGTTACATTATAAGTGACCTGCAGAGTCCAAAATTATACCTGAGTCGTCCAATTGTCAGTCCAATGTTCGGATGACTTCACAATTCTGTGCAATATATAGCTGTTACACACCAGCAACGTGTTAAGCAAATGGTCCAGTTTATTGTTTACTAAGGAAAGATATTCACTTTCAGCTTGGAATACATGTTCACTACCAAAATTTGAATGCATGTCTAATGGGAGGATTATGCAGTGCAGTGTATAGCTTTGTTTAATACAGTCCCTTATCATATATTAATGCTTTAGTAATTTTCTCAAAAATTCTTCAATCTTGAAATGCTAATGTTTACTGTCAAGGCAAATAATTCAGCAAAGAAGTTTTTTAGAATTATGCCCCCCTTTTCTGAAATCTGTGGAGCTGCGGGTTTGTTGTTAAGCATTTAGAGTCAAAGTGTTGACTATTTGATACATCGTCCTGCTATTACATTTGACCAGTCAAATTTAGGTTTTTTATAATTTATATTATATATCAAAACATTATTGCTGTAATTGCAGGTATAACTGTAAATGTAAGAATATCACTTGAGCTGCTTGATGC
This sequence comes from Ruditapes philippinarum, assembly GCF_026571515.1. Taxonomy (NCBI): domain Eukaryota; kingdom Metazoa; phylum Mollusca; class Bivalvia; order Venerida; family Veneridae; genus Ruditapes; species Ruditapes philippinarum. Next base: position 89,052 of record NW_026863092.1, on the reverse strand, counting down.
ATCATTGACCATACCACAAACATTCCGAACAAATCACAGAATGGCTGGTCTGTTTGGAAACGATGATGACAACCAAGTGAATGATTTCGTATTTCCTAATGGAACGTTATTACCATTCAACAGTACAGAGAAAGAGATTTATGCCTATGGAGAAACGTGTATGTCATCTATGATGAATTTAGAGTAACTTACCAGAATTGGGCATAATGTAATCTTAGACTAATGTATTTTACCAGAATTGGGAATAATGTAATTTACAGTAACTTACCAGAGTTGGGAATATGTAATTTACAGTAACTTACCAGAATTGGGAATTATGTAATTACTGTAACTTTCCAGCATTGGGAATTATGTATTTGCTGTAACCAGAATTGGGAATAACGGAATTTACTGTAACTTACAAGAATTTGGAATACTGTTTTTTACTGTAACTTATTAAAGCAGGGAATAATGTTTTTTGCTGTAACTTGTCAATGTTGGGAATAATTTTTATACTGTAACTTACCAAAGTTGGGAATAATGTAATTTACTGAAACTTATCAAAGTTAAGAATGAATAATGTAATTACTGTAACAGAATAATGTTTTTACTGTAACTTACCAGAGTTGGAAATAATGTAATTTACTGTAACTTTTTAGAGTTGGGAAAATATAATTGCATATTCTTCCACAACCAGAATTATTTTGATCAGTGCTTACAATGTTGTAATTTATTGAAGGGTGATACATGTAAAATACAAGAAAAAACGCATAATAATTTATTGTATTTTATAGTCAAATTATATAAGATTGTTGTTTTTTTCAGGGAGGACAACATCTACATCAAGTTTATTCCAGTATAGGGCAGGTTTCCAGCATTCAGACTACCAGTTTCCAGATTTCCAGCCCCTATTTCTAGAAGACTATACTGATAAACAACGTGCTGATGCAGCCACCTTGTGCGGATTAGGAAACAATATTGCCTGTGTTTATGATTACCTAGCAACACAAGATGAAAACATTGCAGTACAGACAAAGAATGTCACAGATGAGGCGGAGATTATCTCAATCATAGCCAGTATGTTTAATATAATAACTAAGAACTTATCCAGGGTTTATAGATATCAGCAGCCTTATTACAATGAACCCAAAGAACAACTAAAAAAAAACATGACTTGTGAATTTCAACATTTTTTTTTTTAAGTTCTGCAAGTAACTTCTAACTTCTTATAACATCTGCAGTGGATTAAAGTTGCATTCAACATAATGTCTTAACTAAATTGTTGTGAGATGCTATATACCATGGCCAACTTAAACTCCTTTGTCCATAGATTTTACATTTTGTTTCCTTGCTAATCAGAGGGGACTACTTTCTTTTTCACCATAACAAAATCATGATTTATTTTTATACCAAATAAATAATATGATGCATTTTTTCTTCTTTTTTAATCAGAAAATTCTGCCCCAACTGTGAGGTTTGAGCTGCAGAAGATTAATGCCAAGGTGAAGGACACTGTATTGATCAATGTGAGGGTGGATGACCTTGACCTAGAGAATGTGACATTGTATTTCTATGGTCCGCAGAATGACACACAAATAGGAGCTAACTTCACTTACACCTACCCCTGGACAATTGAAAATATGCAACCAGTCAACATCAGGTAAATGTATATAACACCATGTATAATGTTTCCTTTTAATCTGTGATGATTGTGTAAATAAAGGCAAGTTTAGTTTGTCTCCTTCAAAGTTAATGTCAAGCTATTATGATAGCTGGGTTGTGGTCATTGTAGTTGAAGTCATTTTGTGGGGTTGCTTCAATAAAGTCAATCACTCAGACACTTATTAAGTTACCATCATGAAATTTGGAGAACTCAATTATCCTGAAAAAATATAGTTGAGAGAGACAAGGAGCATAATTTTGGGAAAGGAGTTATGCCTCTTTTTATCCTAGATTTTTTTTGGTTAAAATTGCCTATTAAGAAGAATGATTTCTAAAGTATGAAAGCTATCAACATGAAACTTGGAATACTTGATAATCATCACAAAGCACAAGTGTACCATAAGAGGCTTTGTTCTGAAACCAATATTTTTAGGAGTTATGCTACTTTCTATCTAAGATAGTTTTTGAGCATTGGTTATTAAGAGTTATTGCCCTCAACATACAAGTGATAACTCTACATGCAGTGCTCTTAGTTTTCTCACTGCTTCCAGGTCTATCTATCTATTAAAGTATTAAACTTCACAAGTACTCCCCAAGTTTCCCATGCTTCTCCTAACAAAGATTGATAGATTTACAAAATGTGTGCCTAAAGGACACTTCTGGGAGTTTTTTTCCCCACTTAAAATGTCCCTGTTACCATATTCTAACAACATGCCATGTTTTAAGAAATTCTATTGAACAAATTTAATTTTGCCTATATTTCTATATGAAAACTCCTGAAAACATAAAATTATTTAATTATCATAATTAATAATGTTAGTGTTTCTGCTTCTTCTATTTTAGTGTTTATGCAGATGACAGTAAAGTATCGTCCTCCCAGTTAAGATTGCCTGTCTCTATATGTAGTGGTTGTAGTGACCATGGAGACTGTGTTTATGGTGGTGCCATAGCAACTTGTAACTGCTACACTGGCTGGGAAGGTTTGTAGATCACTAATATTAACTATTTTATACTTAATATTCTTACCATATATCTGTATAAATTATATAAGTTTAAAGGAACTCAACTGAGTTTCAAATTTATAAAAGGACATAATAATAAATTTAATTATCACAAAGGTCAACTATAACATATAAAGGGACTCCCCTGAGGTTTTCTGACATGATGAGCTTGGAAATAATTTTTCTAGATTAATGTTCCATCATTTAAAGACCATGTATAGGAATTCTATTACCAAAGTCTGGAAAATTATTGATACCTGTTGAAAATGTAATAATGGTGCAGTAATGTTGCCTTTTTAAAACTGCAGCCAAAATATTTCAAGAAAATCAAACTTGAGAGAAGCTCATTATGATTTTAAGAAAAGTAAAAAGATTCATTAGATTCAAATAATACTTTACATGTTAGGTTCATTAAATGATTGATTTTTCAGTATGTATCATCATATTTCTAATGCGTGACTAAAGCAATATATCGATACAAGCAATACAGATGACAGATTGTTATAAAACTGTTAAATCAGTCTCAATTTAAACTGATCAGTATGTTGCATCATACTCTAGTTAGTTACTGAAACATTAAATGTAAATAGCACTGCCTCAAATAAGAGAAGAGTGTATTTGATATTATACAACAGACTTAGTAATGTTATCTGACTTGAGTAGAAATTCAGTTTCTTTTGTTCAGTGTGGTAGGCCAATGTTTGTTGACAATGTTTTATAATTTATACTTACAAATATTAAGTATCATTCTTAAGATTGTTACTTGTATATAATAAATAATTATGCTGCAGGCGTTGATTGTGCCAGAGACATAGATGAATGCCAATCAAAACCTTGTGCTGGAAATGCTAATTGTACCGATTTCACACCGGAACAGAAAATACAAAATGGCATTGGATATGATTGCATGTGCTTGGAGGGGTTTACCAAACTTAATGGCAAATGCATAGGTATGCCTAAATGAAATAAAAATAATTTTAATACTTTAAAGCAGTGAATATGTCATCATGATCTTAAACAGAAATTGAGAATCAAAATGCATAGCTATTGAAAATACATAACCTGGAATTGTTATGAAATGAAAAAGATCTAAATACTTTAAAGCTGTGAAAATAAAAGATGATCTTTTAGAGTAATTTGGAATAAACATGCATCAGTATTGCAAATTCATAACCAGATTGCTATGAAATGAAAAATATTCAAGCAAATACTGTAAAATCATTATTATTTATGGGGCACTAGTGTTTGTGGTTTTCGTGGATAGGTTACACCACGAATTTAAAACCAAACAAAATTTTATTTTGTCTCAGCTCTCAGATCATTTGACATAACAGTATTTGCATTTTACTTATTGCAAACTTAGACAACTACAATTTTATGAGCTTATGAAATTTGTCCTTTTTTATAACCACGAAAGTTCATGAATATGAAATATAGTGAATACACAATATATTATAATCTGTGATATATTGATTCCCCACACTTATGATTCACCTCATAATGATTTTTCCCTCATAAATGCAATATTGCACTTCTCTCATAGCTATCGATTTTAAATAAACATGATTAAAATGATAATGTTGTCATGTTGATGCCTGCTTTAATAACTTAAATAATTTCTTTGTTCTATAAATGAAAAAAAAAATTGTGTGTTTAAAGAAAGATTATTGGAACCTTTGTATTTTATGGTTAAATTTGTTAAATTTGAATGTCTTGCCCCTTAACCACTGCTTGTAAAAATCCTGTCCTCTTTCATTTGTTTAAGCTGTCAATCTGAATTATGGAAGGTCAGTGGTTCTACTTGGTAGATTTGGTCACCGCTGCTGAAAATGAAAAAATTTCTTTATTTATATATTTATATCACCATACCATATCATGATACTAACAGTTTGACAAACTGAATATTTGTAATGTTCAAGCCTTTCTTAGTTAATATCCACAAATTTCCATAGTTCTCCTTTTATATCTGATAATTCTGTTAAACCATCATTATGACTAGATCTTGACTAGTACTTTAAATATCCAAATGTGTATTTATATATTATTCATCGGGCTTATGATATGTAATAGAGTAATAAACAATAAGCAAGTATATGTATGTGAAACTACAGTATTGTTCTAACTGTTTAACAACATAACTAAAGAAAGCATCACCATGTATCGAAACCTCAGAACTGTATCACGATACTGTATTGTGATGTATCAATTATATCAGACCATCTCTACTACTTGGGTATCTGTTTACAGAATTGCATGTTATGTTGTCCTCTGCCAGTTATGCTTGAAAAATACCCTATTACATTTATGGTGTCAGGCTGACTTAAGAAATAAACAACAACAAAAAAGAATATATTTATAGAAATAATGATAAAATAGCTTCTTGTCTCTCTTATATTTCAGATATTGATGAATGTACACTAGATTCACCACCATGTGATCAGAAATGTGAAAATACAGAAGGGTCTTATATATGTTCCTGTAACTCCGGTTATAGGCTTACATCACAAAACAAGTGTCAAGGTAATGACTTAAGTTCTATTGCAGCATGCCCAGTGATGCACAATCCTGCATTTTTCACGCAGAATTCAATACAATGTGTATGCAAATTTTCCAAAGTCCATGCGTGCAAGTACGCACATTTATTGCTAATGAGAAATTAACAAAAATTGTCAAAAAAATGGTGGCACCAAACCGATAAGAAAATTAACATGATAATAAAGGGGCCTGTAAAAAGATCTAGCTATTGTACCTTTGATACTGAGTCAATGATATCAAACTCAGTCAATTTTGTCATTTTATGTTTCTTGCTATACCATCCCTAAAGTTTATATAGTGCATAGCTTGTTAAGTCTATTATACTTTTGTAGGACATACATTTAAGCATATTTCCAAGTTGGTTAGATGAAAAAATTTTAACCAATGTCTTAGAATAAACATGAAATTGGCTGCTGTTGCTTGTTAAGAGTGCATGAGGGGGTGAGAGTGAGTGAGGGAGGAGGCAGGGAAAGTGGGTAAAGCGAGGTCAGGTCAGGCCAAACGTGGTCAGTCAAATGAGTGGGGACATCAAAATAATGTATCCTATTGTTATAATGTTAAAGAAAAATAACGCTATGTTTACAGATATAAATGAATGTGCTATGAAAACCAGCCAGTGTCAACATATATGTGTCAACCAACTGGGCAGCTATAAATGTGAATGTCACAATAACTACACACTACAGAATGATGGAAAATCTTGTAAAATTGAAGGTTAGACATACACCATATTTGTTTAAAACTTATATACCTCATGATTCTTGCATTTGTAATTGTTATTACCACAAAAATGAAATTAATATATAACTGCTGTACATGATGATATGTACAAAAGACTCTTTCATTCTGTTTAGGTTTATTTGTGAAATTCTGCTCGTCTAGAATTACCCTTATTGTTAATTTTTTATATTGAAAAGATTCTGTAATGTAACTTAATTTAAAGAACTCACTATTAATTTCTTTTGGTACAATTGCATTAAAGATCAATTAGGAAGATTGATAATTGAATATCATGATGTTTGTTTTTTTCACTTTGATTAGTTTTTAAGGTGATTTTAAAGTCTTTTTTGGCCAAATCTTTTTGGTCAATCATCCTATCAGGCTTTCCTGTAATTACCAACTTCTGCACATGCAAAAGAGATTTTGTAATGTCAGTATGGGATTGGTTCCCCATATGGAATGGTTCTTCAACCCATACTGATCATTTGGATGGGGAGAACAAATGGGGTCACCCTCATTGTTGGGGCCTGAAAAAAAGAAAGAAAAAAAACCCCAACAACTTCTGCATAGGTGACCAACCACTTAATCTCACATGAATTTTAAATTAACATTCAGAAACAATGGACTATAAGACCTAATATCTGAGATAAACTGTCACAGAGTAATTTTTAGGCTTGCCGAGGATTAGACCAAGGACGCCTGAGATTACAAAAATATGATGCTCTCCCCTATAATTAAGCTAAGTAGGGGCTGAGAGATACCTTTATGATTTCATATGGAAATACTGTTAAATATATTCAGCATGTATGTTTTTTTTCAGAAACATTGAGACAACTATGTAAAGAGAAGGGCTGTGAGGATTGTGAAAGGGATGGAGATTCTGAAGTAAAATGTTTCTGTAGGATGGGTTATGTCCTAGCTAGTGATGGCCAAACTTGTCAAGGTAGGAATGTTCCTAATCAGAGCTTATCAGACTATTTATGCATATTTGTTTCAAACTAACTTTCAAACCAAATGTATGTATGTCTTTGCAATTTGTTGGATCAAAATTGATGATATACTGTTTGCTTATTCTGAATATGACAGACAACATTAACAATTATAGGCCTTAATCATTAAGTTAAAGTCTTAAAAGAAGTTTTTATACTGGGATATAAGATACCTGGATGAGTTCTAAATTTTGACACATTAAATGATAACTGACCTTTTTATGACCTTGATATTCAAGGTCAAATAGGTTTTATCCAAAATATGTTATCTTAATTAACAAATCTGGGACAGGGTCACGGTGTTATCATGAACACATCTTTGTTTTATGTGCAATAATGCAATTGCATGTTTTGGTTTAAGAAAGTTAATTTTAGAAAATAAATATACATGTACATAATTTATTCAATCTTAAATTAGGCAGAGAACGTAAAAATCAAATCAATCCCAAGTTATGTTATTACTTTATGTAACTTTGTCCAAATTAAAGTATGTTGCATTGGTTAAAATATCTTTGTCTTTTGAAATATAAAAAGGTTCAAGACAAGTCCATGACTGGTATAATATAATGCATGATATTGTTGGTATAAAAATGATGAAGTTATGAAAACTGGCTTTCTCTATTACTATTAAATAGACCATTAAAGCTGACACATTGAATTAAAAGTTAGAATTATAGCATATTGCTAATAGGTTTAATTACACACAAACCTAAGTTACTATAAATACATCCTGATTACAAATCTGTCAGGTAATTGGTTCTTTGGCTTGGTGATCTAGAAGGTAGTGGCAATTTGCTTGCTAGTCAGTGGTAATGAGTTTGAAATCAACACTGGATAGGTATCATCCAGATGTTCATGCATCATCATGTTATGAACTTAAAACTTTTAATAATATATAGTCTGGCTTAAAAAAATGTTTCAGTAGGTAGTTTTTTATATAAAGAAATATATTTTTCAACTTGACAGACATGGATGAATGTGAAACATCAACATGCTCTCAGAACTGTACAAATAGTGTTGGATCTTATAAATGCAGCTGTTTTGATGGATACCAATTGTCCAGTGATACACACAGTTGTATACGTAAGTCTTCCTATTCATTTAAGAATATCCTTTGCTATTATGACATGACGTCATTTGCGTTGTACAAATGTAGCAAAAAGACACGTTATATGTTAGCATTACATTCTAGGTGTTTCAATGAATAGGTGATTCTCTTTTACTACAAACAGTTTATATTTTGGATATGTGATAAGCAGAGTATTATATTTGTGTAAATTTGTTACTAAAAATATAATTAACTCATTGAATGAAGTAATATAAGGTGCATCTCTTTGAATAAAAAAATGTAGATCTAATGCTTGCCAACTCATTCCATAAATTCAGTAATAAACCTACACTCATTTAACATAGTCTTTTCACTATATACCTTCTGAAAAATTTATAAGAAAATCTGAGCTTATTTGATTATGAATTTAAAGTGAATACATATGTCCACATTTATTTAATTGAAAATGATCATATTTTTATAGAAAAAATAGTTATTAGTAATAAAAGGTGATATCTTATCAGATAATTATAGTATTAGCATGAAAATAGTATTGCAGTATTTTTGTTGTATTAGCATAAAGATAATAATGCTTTCTTTATTTACAAGATTGACATCAATTGATTTGAACAAACATGAAATAAATGGAAGGTATAATTGAGATGTTATATTTCAGCTTGTGAGAGTGGAAAATGGGGACCAGGATGTCAGAACAATTGTAACTGTGTCTATGCAACCAGATGTGACAAATCATTTGGCTGTGTTTGCCAGCCTGGCTGGACAGGGACACTTTGCGATGTGGATGTTAACGAGTGCGGGGTCAATGCATGCACTTTATTCCAGGACTGCTCTAACACTCCAGGCTCATACTCTTGTCAATGTAAAAATGGCTACACAGAAAATACCAACAAATCCTGCTCTAGTAAGTTGAGATTTTTATAGTTTCTTTTGCAATTACTATATAATTTTAATAAAGTAAAGATGTCAATGTGGCTTAAATTTTAATATTTGTTTATTGATGAAAACCTCATGCAGTGTAAATGTTTATCGATTGTGCAATGCATCCATTGTGTAACAAAAACTTCTTCATATTATGCACTAAAAAATCGAGGTATCAATTTGAAGAGGCCTGGTCTTTTTACTAGAGAATATTCAAAAACTCTTGATTTCTGAACTGAGAGACAACTGAAAGACCTTCAAAATTCTTTTTGTAAATTTTTTCTCTACTTTTCATGTTTATCAAGTAGTTTCAAAGTTAAGTTATAAAGCTTATTATGTCATTTAACAATCTAACAAATTTGTTCAGATATTGATGAGTGTTTGCCAGGGGGAGATAACACTTGTAATACGGAAACGGAAGAATGTATTGATGTCTCGCCTGGGTTTATTTGTAAGTGTCGCAGTGGTTATATCCAGAAAAACTCAGTTTGTGAAGGTAAGATTTTAAATATTTTTATTCTTAGCCCAACTTTTTGTCCAATGAGAATGCTTAGATTTTAAACTTCTGACTCCTTATGATTTTCTTTAAATTGTTCTTCAGCATATCTGTAACCATTTATTCAATTGTGGAGTCTATTTGGATGCATATCTGTTAAAGTAGGTGAACAACACACTTAGTTTGACACTGATATGGAAAAACGTTTTTAAAAACTTTTTCTCAGTTCAGTCGATCCTGATAATGATCCTCCATTCAGCTTTTAAAATTGATTTATTTGTACTAATTAGTGTCTATTTATTCCATGTATGCTTCTGAATACAAATATTAAGGAGACAATTATGTTTGCCATTTATTTGTTCTTCCCTTTTATTCTTCCATATAAAACACTTACATAAACTTACTGTTATAAGTAGTATATTTAGACTGATACCGTTGTTTGAAATTATTATATTGGTTCCTTGCATTGACCATAACCCTTTGGGGATTGTAGGGTCAAAAATTGTCTAGTAAAGCGGGTTTTACACTTTTACTTTTTCTCATAGATCTTTTTATATATGGACTGATATCTTGCATAATTATGTGGTGGCTTTTTATCCCCCGCCGATAGATCGGGGGATATTGTTTTGGTGTTGTCCGTCCGTCCGGATGTCCTTCCGTTCATCTGTCTGTCCATCCATCCGTCCGTCCGAATTTTGTTTCCGGACTAGTTCTCTGCAACTACTGGCTGGAATTCAACGAAACTTTATTAGAATCATCGATATTAAGAGGAGATGCGTAGATCGTCAGCTTGTTTCGGTCAGACCCTTTAACTCAGAGTTATGGCCCTTGATTAGTTATGCAGTATGCATATAGAGTAAAAATCGTTTCCGCGCTACTTCTCTGCTACTACTGGCTGGAATCCAACTAAACTTTATGGGAACCTTCAATACCAAGAGGAGATGCGCATATCTTCGCCTTCTTCCGGTCAGACACTTTAACTCAGAGTTATGGCCCTTGATTAGTTATGCAGTATGCATATAGAGTAAAAATCGTTTCCGTGCTACTTCTCTGTAACTACTGGCTGGAATTCAACGAAACTTTATGGGAACCTTCAATACCAAGAGGAGATGTGCATATACGAGGGATGATCAAAAATAAACTGTTCTGTGACTGGCAATTGAAGAATTTTCATCCTATCACTTATTGTTATATATCACACTTAATCGGAAAACAATACCTGTAAACTGATACTATATCTAACCTGATAACGCAAAAAGCTTGTCCGTAACAGCGAATTCAAAAACCATGGTAACACACACCCGGCGCAGTGCGTAAATTCGCCCTGACATCAGGCGCTTTATGCTGCGTGTATTTTACAATATGGTACATTTAGATTTCAGAATACGCCAAAACGTCATGTACCATATCTTTGACGTTGTCAGTAAAAATGACTTCATTTAAACCATATTTATATTTACAATCACAATTCAAACGTCTCAAGTTAATGAAATACTTGCATTAAAACTATGTCGTCGGAATGTCTCGAAAATTGATCAATAGGAAAAATTTGTCAAATGTAAGACGAGAAACTGTTTAAAACGTAGAAAAAGATTATGGCTATCAAGGGAAAAGTTCCAGAAAGCCACATCATATTTTTTGATTAGCTTAAAGGATTAAGAAAGGATAATAGAGAAATAGAAAACAAGTAAGGGAGAGACAGAAAAAAGACATTTTCAAAGACGTTGGTGACGTCAATTGCCAAGACGTTGAAAAATGACAGTCGATTGACTGCGGACATTGTCAACGATGTTCGACAGTAACTACGGGATGGTGCAGTCAACTCTGAGGATTTTAAAATGATAATGTTAATGCAGCTATTACATGTATTGTATTCTTGGTTTACAATTGTATCAATTATTTTCTTATTTTACGCAGTTTGAGTCTTATTGAGAAATCGTGTCAACAATTTAACAGTCACTGTTCAAATTGGCTATGCGTTTTATTTATTTTAAAATAATGACAATTTTGATCATATTTGTATTATTCTGTTATTTTTTCGTATGTATGATACATTATAATTCAGCAACATTATTGTACATTATTTGTAATACATAATATAGTTACTTGCATGTGCGATTTTATCAATTTACAATTTGCAATTTTGATCAAGTTACAGAAGGAAATAACGGAAGTTCGCGTCATTACAGGAGCTCTTTATCACCATTCACTCTATTACAATACAATATGATACCCACTTGTACAGAAATATATACAGGCAGTGTATCGGCCGCATCAATAACATAACTGTACCACATATTTGCCTACTCCGTGAATGAGTAAAAATCTGCTCTGTTAAGGACAATACACTTGTGACGTCGTTAACGTCACTTTTAAAGTTATACCGTGCGCCGCATTGCTTTACATGTGCATGCCATTAACAGCAATAACAACTTTTTTCTTTGTTAATATTTCTTGTTGGCATTTTTGTATCATTTAGGGGATAGATTCCGATTTATTTTCCGTGTATTGTTATGTAAATTCATTTAACAGGTTAAGAATCGTTTACAAAGTCCGGTTAATTTTTTATCATCCCTTGTAGTCGCCTTGTTTCGGTCAGACACTTTAACACAGAGTTTTAATCCTTGATTAGTTATGCAGTTTGCATATAGAACAATATTCGTTTCCGCGCAACTTCTCTGCAACTACTGGCTTGAATTAAATGAAACTTTATGGGAACATTCATATCATAGCCTTGTTCCAGTCAGACACTTTAACTCAGAGTTATGCCCCTTGATTAGTTATGCAGTATGCATTTAGAACAATATTCGTTTCTGCGCTACTTCTCTGCAACTACTGGCTGGAATTCAACAAAAGTTTATGGGAATCATCAATATCAAGAGGAGATGCACATATAGTTGGCTTGTTCTGGTCAATTGTTGAAGTTGTTCAGACCAGACCCTTCATTACAGAGTTGTGGTCCTTGATTAGTTATGTAGTATGCATATAGAGCAATATTGCTATTTCTTGCAACTGCTGTATTGATTTCAACAAAACTTTATGGCAACCATAGATACACAAAGGCAATTTACATCTCATTGGCATGTCCAGATATTACTATTATTATGGCTCTGTAATGCCCTGAATATTTATCAAGTACAAAGAATATTACTGTTTATGCCATGATAAATATATAAATAAAGCCTTATGTCTTCAGTTGTTGTGTTAGTAATAACCAGTACCCGGCGAGGGATATAAATTCAACAAAGGTGTTTAACTTTAAAATTTGATTTATGTCCTCTCCTATTGGCTAGAACGGCAAAATTCTAATTTGAGCTTTTTATGATTTCACTATGGTAACAAGTGACTGTACTTCAGATATTTTTCTATTTCTTGTTTCAGACATAGATGAGTGTATTGTAAAGCATGATTGTGAACAAATATGTATCAATGTAAATGGTTCATACAACTGTAGATGTCATGTAGGCTACTTGTTGAAAGATGACAGGAGGACTTGTGAGAAATGTAAGTAAATTCCAAACATGTGCTTGTATTATAAAATTAAAATTATAGTAATGCTTCTGAAATATATTCATGAAGCTGTGCATTTTAGCTTGTTACAAACATGACTAGTGTTTTTCGCTGTCTATACAATAGCAGTTTCTTTTAACAGAACTTGTGTCGCTATTACATTACTGTTCCTTTCTTTACTTGGCCTCATATCATCATAATTTGCAGAGTTATCGCCCCTGAAATGGCAAAAATAGGCATATTTTACCAAGTCTGTATTTAAAAGTTTCACTGTTTATACCAAACTTGCACAGTATTTGTACATGTATTACCAGTATATAACTATCTCTTCCTTGAAAATGCTTAATCATATTTGGCAGAGTTATGGTCCTTGAAAGGGCCAAAACTGGTGAAATTGACCATGTATGTATGATAGAAACATTTTGTTTTCTTTTTTTTATATGTTTGAATCAAACTTGTACAGTACATGTATTACAAGTTGATGTTGCTTCTTTAATTGAAAGGGTCTGATCAAGTCATGCATAATGGCCCTTTAAAAGGTCTAATAGAGGGATATTTTTGGATTTCAACTGTATTTTATGCCCTAGCTTAGAGGGAGAAGGTTTACCTGAATTTTATACATTTAATAATCTATTTTCTTCACATAAGTCATAAGTATCCCAAATAAATGGCTGATAGTTAACTATAATAATTACCTATTACATGTATTACTGTGCCTGATAATTGATATAAATTTGAGTTTATTATGGATTTATTATAAACATTCCAGCCAAAGATCCATGTGCTGGAAGTAGAAACAATGTAACATACGACACCTGTGTAAGTCAAGGTGCTTACGGTTGCCGTAGTAATAGTACTGATGGTGAATGCTTCTGTCAAAATGGATTCAAACTTTCATCTAGTGGAAGATGTGAAAGTAAGTTTGCGAAACATTCTTTTTTGTAATACCTTTCAATAGTTCTGCAAACATGTTCAGTAAATCACTTTCAGTTATAGACAGTTTTTATTGTATTATTAAGTGTTAACATATCTAGAAGAAGTGTAGCCTTTTGATTCATTAAAGTTATCACACAGTTAGGTTTTATTTTTCTGGTCATGCATTGTGCTGCCCTTTAAATTAAGATCTAAACAATTTTGTACACACAATCAATAAATAATTATCATTATCACTGATAGTTGTATAGACTTAACAGTGTTGGTGTAAATTTAAACAGAATTGAAAGTTAATTTAAATACGTTTTATTTCTAATGTATCTTAATTGTACAGGTATCAATGAATGTGAGCCTAACAATGGTATGGGTAGCTGCAGTGATAATTGTACAGATCTGGACATTAGCTACTCTTGTTCTTGTACAGAGGGGAGACAACTCCTCAATGATGGTCTAAATTGTCAAGGTATGAATATAATTTTGAATTAGATGCTTTATAATGTTGCCATGCTAAACATCACAAATAATCATATGATCAGAAACATGTTGATAGTAATGTTTTAAACTTTAGTTTAGGTTTACATTCTATTTATGTTAAAAGAGTAGCTGCTTTGAAAATTATATTTGATTTCAATTGGATGCTTTTTATTATGGTAACTTTTATTATGTTTCTAACTTTTGTCTAGGATTGCGTACAATCTATAGAAAGGAAATATTTTGAAAATGAAATTGAATCTCAAATGTTTGATTCATACTTAGAGTATACTATGTAATTATACCAATTAAACAATAACTTCCAAAAAAAACCTTATCAGCCAGTGGAAATTTTTGCTTGAAAGAGTTATTACCCCTGAATGTTAATTTTGCTTTTGATTTTCTTTACACCAGATTTTTATTATTGCCATTCAGGAAATGTTCATTAGTGTAAAATTGGTAGCTACATATGCAATAACATCATTTTTTTCTTTCCTTATAGCATGTAATGAAACTTCAACATGGGGAAGTAACTGTGAAAATAAATGTACATGTGGTCCCGGGTCTCTGTACTGTGACAGTGTTACAGGATGTAGATGTATGGAAGGTAAAATCAGCATCATTTTTGTTTAATACTTACAATAATGATTAAAGGGGACCTTTATCATATAGATCTCCTTAGAATGATTCAGTAATTGTGTGTTCTTCTGTTATTTTATATTTCATACTTTTATATTTTAGACATTTGAATGAATCATAATCATTTTTGGTTAAAAATGATTATTGTTTTGGGGTTACTATAAGAAGGCGATTTAAATTTCTTAAAATTTACTATTTATCATTATTTAATCTGTAAGCACAGAAAGACACTTGGTGTACATGATTGTAATTGTATACATTTAGAGATTTTATAAATATAATTACATACATTTATTTAAGGCACCATTTCATTTGATTTTCTATTTTTGCAAGGATGGACTGGTACTCGCTGTGGACTGAACATCAATGAATGTGAAAGTGGGGTTACGGTCTGTGCAAATAATGAGCGATGTACTGATACACCTGGATCCTTTATCTGTGTCTGTGAAGCTGGGTACAAGCACAGTACTGTTGATAACCAATGTATTGGTAAGTTACATTTGATTTTACTTACCTACAAAATAGTCATTATACTTAAAGCACTCAGTGTAGGGAAAGCATCAGGGCCTGATAATATTAAATACAGAATTCGAAAGGAACTATCAGGAGATCTTGGTGTACATCTCTGTCATATTTGAAATAAATCAGTTAGAACTTCCAATGTCCCTTCACAATGGAAGTTTGCTAATATCTGTGCATATTCTACAAAAAAGGTCACCCAAGAGTCATTTCTACGTAACTATAGACCTTTATTATAGACCTTCATCAGAACAGTTAGTAACTCTTTTTGTTCCCCCAAAAAACAAATCTAGACTCATTTTCCATATAGCTAAACCATTTATAGCTTCTTTTGCTATTTGGTAATTTAAGAATGGTTAAAATGATTAAGTATTTCATACGGCAGTTAAAGTTTCTCTTTGTTTATGACTAAAGTGCAATCTTTATGACAAAAATTATTTAACATTCATCATTTAATAATTCCTGTGATAAGCCTTTAGTATGTTTTAAATCTGTTATTAAACCATTACTTAATACATGTTTGTCTCTTTTTAAAGAATTTCTTCTTGGGGTACAATCTGCCTTCTTATTCTTGCTTCTTAATGATTAAGTACGAAGAATTTGGTTTTCGTCAGATATTTTGGCTGCTGCATAAGTAGTCTTGCTTCTTTGATAAATGCAGCTCATTTTAGACTAATATGCTGCCAGAACTATAATTATTATAAAATTACCAAAATGAAACAAAATATTTGTGTATTTTTTTCCTCCCAGATATTGATGAATGTGTAGAACAGCCTGAATGTAGTCAGCGATGTGTCAACTCACCAGGATCATATACATGTGCTTGTCTGATTGGTTTTGAATTTGCACCTGGATCTGCATCACAGTGTATCAGTATGTATACATTTACATGTAAAGATATTAAGTTATATTTCCTGACTCATTTCTTATTTCTACTACTACTACTACTACTACTACTACTACTACTACTACTACTGATTTGACAGTTTTGGGTCAAATTGTCACAGTGAGAATTATTGTTCTGGAAAAAACAGAGTGAGCAAATGGTCTGAAATTTTGGACACAAGTTATTGGTCTAGACCTACACCAAATGGAATAATAATCTCAAAAATTATTTCTAGCCCCATCATTTAAAAAGCCTAAGTGGAGTTCCTTTAAATTGTACAAAGCTTCATTAAGATTGGTCCCTTAATAAAAGCTTATTTCTTATATAACCGTATAAACAAAGTATAAGTGCTACAATTTTGATCATATACATCTAATTGATGAGCTTCAACCTTGTCAATATTGTCATAAATTCAACAGATCTTATTCGTATAATTTTTGTTTATAATTAACAGATATAGATGAATGTCAACTGAATTCCAATGACTGTGAGCAGGGATGTGTTGACAGTATTGGAAGCTACACGTGCTTCTGTAATGATGGATTTAAACTTGCAGATGACCAAAAAAGCTGTATTAAAGGTATGACAGCAATTAGTTTGTTTTGCTTTTGTTAATAGTATGTAAATGAATCATAAGTTAAAAAAATACAGTGGACTGTTAGAACTAAAACAACAGAAAACTGTCATTATGCACTTGAGAGGAGTAATGAAGCAAAAATAAGAAGAACAAAAACAATAGTTAGTAAAAAGAAAGGAAAACAATGCTATAATGAAGCAAAAGAAAGTAGCAAGAAAGAAAAAAGCTGTAAAAACAGTAGTGAGCAATAATAAAGTACATATTAAAGTGGTAAGAAATTAATAAAGAAAACAAAACTTAAGTAGGTAGAAAAGGTAGTAAGTAGTGAAATAACAAATCAAAGTAGCAATTAAGCAGTAATAAGTAACAAAACAATATGAAGTACTAAAAGTTAATGTAAAAGCACTAAAGACAACAGTAGCAATAGGAAACAATAGTAAGCAGTAAGAATTATTAGAGTTAGTAAGCAATAAAAAGCAATAGAAAATAGTTAGAAAGAATGATTTATGGTAATGAAAATAAAGTAACATTTAAAAAAAGATAATATACATGTATATCAAGAATAGAAACTATTAAAATCATTTCTCAGTTAGTTTTTTTCCAAAACCCTTTTGATAAATGATGAAAGTTAACCAGTAATGACTATGTATGTTACAGATAATGCTACAGATCCTTGTTTAACCTACAACACAAATTGCCAGTATGGTTGCTATGTGACCAACAATAATCCCACATGTTACTGTGCCCATGATTATAAACTAAATCCAGTGGATAAATCTTCTTGTATAGGTATAACACTTTTCATGTTTAATTAGTACTCTTAGTGTGACTTTTATAAATGGTTGTTTACATAGGAAAAAGTGCAGTAAACCTTATAAATATATAGAGGATATTGACTGTGTGTAGAGGTGCAGTTTTGAATTTATTGAATGAGTTTAATAAAATTAGATGATGCTGATGAGCATTATACAGTTTTCATTGAGTCAGGATAGCGACACAGGTATGTGATAAACTAAAATAGATTTTCAATATCCATCTGCATACCATCATAGGTCTTCTCATGTCCCCCTCTTAGCCCAATAAGAAGCATAACAGTCTTGTAATCAAGCTGAATGGGGTTGCCAGTCTGATCCTTAGACAAGGCCATATTTCTCTATGACAACTTATCTCGGATATTGACTTAAATGGTCATTTATTTCTGACTTATGTGTCAGAATCATATTGGAGTAATAGGTTTTTTTAATTTAAGCCAGGAAAGCTGGTTATATGGACTGACTCATGAAATACAATGTATGACCAAAAAATTGTTAAAATTGGTGTTAAAACTAACCAAACAAACAAACAAAAAGTATAACTTATAATCATCCATGCTTAGACAGAAAATACTGGTATAAAATATTGTAACCCTGATTCATTCATCATAAGCATCCCTTTGAATGTTATTTTTATCTAGGATAGAAAATGTGGCAAGACTTGTTTGATCTTGAGAAAGTCTTGTGTTAGTGATAAAACTGATATAATATGTTTTATTTTTTTCACAGCTTTAAACAACAAACTATGGGTAAATTTAACACCAGACCTAGAGTATTTCTCAGCTTATACCAGACCATCATCTCAAGATTACAAGAATATAGTCAGTGATCTCAGAAAATCAGTAAGTATGCTTGCTTTTTAATTGCTATTCCTTTTTGGTTTTATATTCTGTTACAGATTTATTTTTAGGAAAAGAAATATATCATTTCACAGTAACTAATAACTAGACATATTTTGCCCGCCAGTTTAGCTCAAAAAGAGAAGATTGGATTTGGAATCCAGATGTTGCTGGTTCGATTTTCAGGCAAGGAAAAAGTCTTTGACTATTGATCTCTGACACTATTTGTCTCTCAAAGCTGATTCAGGAATATTGCAGGATTAGTAGTCAGTCATAATAGCAGAGAAATTTATAATTACTCGTAAGTTAACTAGGAAAGTTTGTTTAATGAATTAACCCATTACGCGATATACACGCCTTTTAACGCCTTTTTCACCCCGCCCCCTTTTGTTGTCACTAATGGTGAAAAAATGCCTTATTTAGGCCCCCAACACTTGTTTTTGTTTGAGAAATGTTGTTAAAAAAAGTGACCACTTTTTTGGCGCGGCCCCCAACCAAAAGATACATCAGGGGGTTGACAGAAGGGGGATGTGCCAAGAAAATTTTGGACTTGTGAGAGGTTATAAATGACCCCAGATTGATCATAAGGTAACATGTAACCAACACTGAAAAGCATTTGACTCTATCTCAATCCATTGAGAAGTTGCAGCACTTTGAAATCAATTTTGATGGAAAAAATCAACGCAAAATAGTGATTTTTGGCAATTTTGAGATGTCCCCTCGTTGCCATGGTAACAGAAAATTTAAGCCTTAGCATGTTGTTTCAAGGGCAATGGTCCAGTCAACATTTGTGCCAAGTTTGATTAGTGTTGAAGCAGTTTTAATAGTATTATAGCAATTTGAACTTGTAACGGGAGTCTTTTCAATGAAAACAGCCATTTTTCACAAAATGCTCATGAAGTAATTGGTTAACTGCCATGATATGACAAAAATTGTGTTAAAATAAGTGGAAAAAAAGAGCAAATAAACAAGACATATTTTGCATTGATTCAATATTTAATTTTTTAAGCTTGAAAAAAAATGCTTTTATGTTGAATCATTGAATAAGATTTTGCTATTTGATCATACATTAATGAATATAATAAGGAAAAATATGTTTGGTACATTAAAATGTATAGTGATCTATTTCGTATAATACCTTTATTTTTTTAGCTTTTGGCACTTTACCAGTCAGCAAATTTGACCAATGTAAAAGATGTCCGAATCGAAAGTATTTCGTAAGTTTACTTTTATAACATTATCTTATATCATTGTGTTTGATAGAATTTTCTTTATCTAAATAAAATAGACAGGTTATATTTATGACAGTTACAATTCGGTCTGCTTTCCTCTGTAGGTAGAGCATGAGATTTATGTCCCACTGGTAACAAGTTTCATCCTCAGAAAAAGCCAAATTACTCTTTGACAGATGATCTTTGACCCTAATTGTTATTTGTCTCTGACACCTCAGATTCAAAATCCAGAAACATGTTGAAATTATGAGTAGTCATTTAATTGTGGAGAAGGAATTATTAAATAAATACAGTGAATGAGAAATACAATGAACATTTTAAAAACAACTCACGGAGCACAATAATTATTTTATTGCAATTTCAAAGAGCTGTGTGAATAGACAAAGTCTCAAAACATTAAGAAGAATTCTCACATTTCTTTAATTCTGCAAGGACAGAAACACATATTGAGTATTCTTTTGTATTAAAGGTCTAATTTCGAGGTTAAACATGTAGTGTTTTTTGATGTGAAAAATATTACATTGGTTATGGAGATTGAGTTTGCTCAGGTATTAAAGAATCTACGAGAAAGCAATTTTACAGTGGGCCAGGTGAAAACAAAAATCCAGAAAGAACCAACTATAGCTTCCTCGGCGAAAGGATCACCATGTAAGTTTCATTTACATATGAATATGTCATTAAAGCCTGTTACATGTTTATCATCAACATCATATTGAATAAGATATATTGTATCAATAGGAAACTGTCAAATTATTGCCCTTTTATGTAATTGTCTGATAGATTATGCCAAGTATTTCTGTGTGAAGACATCATAGCAGCCTTTAACTTTCAAATATTGAGAACAGCTATATGTAAAATCATAGGAGCTGTAGTGGTTGAATAAATTGCAATTTGCTTAATATGTATGAAATTGAAAATGGTAATACTAATTCATGAGTAATAAGAAATGACAAAATGAGTCTGTTTATTTTAATATGTAATAGGACATAATTAAACATTTTTCAATAGAATTATTTTGTATATTGTATTCAACAGATAGGTTTAGTAACTTAAAAAATTAGGGTTAAGTTATTTCTTATGTGAAATAATAATGCCTCATGTCTTAAATAAGTCCTAATATGTTACTTTATACATGTGTTTGGATATTGAAGAATTTAGCTACCATTTCACATATATGACATTATTATGTGATATAATTTCAGCCTATGTGACCTGTATGCTGTGTAGTCCAACAGTTTGTATATTAACTAATGAGAAAGAAGATACTTATTCCTGTGAAATACAACCAGGTAAGACTGCACACCAACATTTTTCACTTATTTATTAATTAATTATTTACTAGAAAGTGCATCTAAACACAAGATTATCTGATTTGTATGAGGGGGTGACTATATCAGAATGCCAAGTGTTTTGATGTTCTTCCTTTTTCATAGTATTTGTGTACCATAGGCAAATAATAAAAACACATTCCCTGTCGTCACAATATTAAACCCCAGTAAAAAGTGACCAATATATGAGCATCTGAATATGACTTTTCTATCGTTATATCCTTCCAAGTAAACCCCAGAAAAAAAGAGCCAATCAATGAGCATGCACTAAACAGATAGTGAGTGTGGGTAACTAATATCAGCACTCCAGTTAACGCACTGTGCATGTATTACATACCATTTAATTCTGACACTTTTTCAATAGTAAAGTCTCCAAACTGAGATATAATTATCAATTATGCCTGCTCAGCCAAATAGGGAGTGCATCATATTGTAATCCACTGGTGTTGCTGGTTTGATCCTCATGTGAGGGAAAATTTCTCTGTTGATCTATGACATAGAGTCTGTTGGTCATTTATCTGTCACCAATGATTTACAATTTATGTTGGATTTGTAGTTGGTCACTTGCAAAGAAATTGGTACACAATGTTATAGCTGTGCAGTTATACAGG
Source organism: Ruditapes philippinarum (assembly GCF_026571515.1). Lineage (NCBI taxonomy): Eukaryota > Metazoa > Mollusca > Bivalvia > Venerida > Veneridae > Ruditapes > Ruditapes philippinarum. Next base: position 67,326 of record NW_026863092.1, on the reverse strand, counting down.
AAAGCTGATTAGGTTGACAGACCGCTGAAATATGACCAAAAACTGCCGGTGTAAAAACCAGACAAACAAACTTTTGTTGCATTGTGTCACAATGTTTCAAGATCTTTATCTGTTACATATTTGCTTCTTTAATTAATAAAGCTAATAGCTTTATTTGTTTATAGATGTTTGCGAAATAAATCATGTTTATTCAATGTTAGATCATAATGGCATCTAGTACATTATTTAGATTTGAAAATGATAAAAAAAGTTATAGATTGCGATTGTATAAATGAAATGATTTGTTTGAATGCTGACATGTGATTACAATGTAACACATTGGCCTAGTTATTTAATATATGAATCGATGGTCCCGAAGGTTCAAACTCCATCATGTTGAGCTAGAAATCATGGGATAAGCAGTAAGTCACTTGCATAGAAATGGATAATTACTGGTTAGTTAATCAGATGAATTTACTGCCAAGATATGACTAAAAATATGTTAAAATGATCATAAAAGACAACAACAGAAAAACAAACTAACACAATTGATAATGCTTATGTTGCTTGTTTTGTTTGGAAATAACATAAGACCTGAACTGTATTCTGTTTAAAATAGATATTTAATTTTAGTTGGTATCATTTTGCGTTTTCAATTACCACAGATGTTGGAAAATTTATTCACATGCAATTTTAATTTTGTATCATTTGCCTCTTAATTATGACAGATGTTGGAAAATTTATTCCTATTGAACTTGAAGTGAGGAAGGTGTTTGATAGTATTATGCAAGATAAATTGTCACCTAGGTTTGCTCAACTTTCTCGTGCAGTCACAATGTCTGTAAGTATAATGAAACATATCTGTTATTTACAATATTTTAACATGTACAAAGTAACAAGCTGTATATATTTTATGTCATGGATTTGTATGTCTCATGTTCTGATATTACTTTTAATTTTAAAACTGTACACTTCAAAGATTGCGATTCCTTTTGTCATGCTCTCATTTTAAAAGCTTGTTTTGGTTTATTTTGTGATTGACTTAGTACCTTTAAGGTAAAATTGTAAGGAAATTTACCATAGTTTATTTTTTATGTTGTTTATTCATTTTATTTATTAAGTAAAAGATTCAGACTGACCGATCAATTAAAATAAAATGATGTGTTCTATATACAGATTCTGTTCAATCTATTAAGTTTATTTGATCTTCTTTATTTCTATTCAAGATATATCAGTAATTAACTGAATATATGTTTATAAGGATAACAAAAACAAAATGATTCCCAGAAGAACCTTTCTTTGTTTTGTTTCATTATATTTTAATTAAATTTAACAATGAATAAATATAAGGATATAGATTTGGCAAATTTTGAAGTTTTTATCTTTTAGTTAACCACTCTGTTCAGTACAGTACCTGGCTTTGCTGGAATAGGACCACTGACATTTAGGTAAGTATACTCATTTTATGTCAATGATAAAATGGGCTAAATACTGTTTGTTATGGAGAAAATTATTCTCCTTATTTCATACCAGTTTCATGTTCTATAAAGCACAGTCTCCATTTGCAACCATTCTTTTCTCAAAATGTTTTAAATGATCCAGCTAAATGGAAGCTCGTGTTAGTTACGTAAATAACTAAATAGGGCACTTGGGGGTGTATAGGAGCAATAATTGCTGACTTTAACTGCCCATAACCTATGTGTGCTACTCTTGGCTTACAAATGAACAAAGAGTCAAAACCTTACCTTGTCAGATAAAATAAAAAAATTGCCATGTGACTGAGTGACATGAACCCTAATGTAACAAAATGAAGAGAAACACAATGTCAATGTTTATATTATTTTTTCTATTTCTAGAAAGGGAAGTTTGAGTAATCAGGGAAGCACCTATATAGAAACTTCGGTGAGGTTCAACACAACATTTGGTAGTAACCAGATCTCAGAGGTTGCTCAAAGACTGGTAGACTTAGATGCAGACGGATGTTTACATATTGAGGATGATTGTGTTGATTTGGTGGGACAATCAGTTCTTGGGACCAGAAAGGAAATAGGTAAGTTTTTATGTTTTGTTCTTCTAAGTAAAGTAATGATAAAATATATAATATTAAAAATTTATCTCTCACAGCTTATTGAGATGTGATGTCGGAAAACAAGTTGGACATTTTTTGATAAATTGGTAAAACCACTGGTTATAGAAATCCTGGTAAGCCGGTTTGAAATAGACTGCCTCACCCATATATGACTTAAGATATGTAGTGATCAGTGTAAGAAGCGAACAAACAAACAAACCATTTTCATAACTAGCAAATGAAATAATGATATGAAATGATTATCTTTCAGCTGCATGTAAGGTTTGTTCAGGTAACGAAGACTGCGGAAAAAGTGAGGTTGACGGATTATTTAAATGTATACCAAAAGAAAATGTTGTCCCTTCGTCATCAGGTTAGTACTTACCTTGAAATATCTCCAATGTATTATCTGATTTATCATCTTGTGTCTATAATGATAAATGATATGTTAGCCATAGTGTTAATTCTGCTGTACCATTTTTATTTAAAGAGAAATCACAATGCTTATGTTAGGCTGTAAAGTTTCTAAATAAGCTATATATCTAAAGGAGATCATTGATAATTCATTAAGATGATTAAACAAATGTTTATTGTTTATGTTACTGAATAATATATAAAACAATTATAATATTAGTAGTTAATAAAGTTATAATTCTTTTTACTATGTTAAGTGATTGTTTTATTTTCTGTATTGCAGATAGTTCAGATTTAATTCTAGGACTAGGTATTGGTCTTCCACTGTTCCTAATTATCTTGTCTATATTGATTATAATATTTGTGTACTGTTTACGACGTAGAAGAGCAAACGATGGTGATTCTAGGGATTCATATACTGATGCGTATGTTGACATTTCTGTTATATTTTTGTATTCTGTCTTTGTGCTGTTATAAATGTAATTGTTGCAACAGGCTAAAGGTTTGTGTCATTTTTCAATATAATATTCTAATTATAATTTAAAAGATTTAAAATGTTTAACTACTTGAATATTGTTGGCCATATTTTAAGTTAATCAATTTCAATATAAGGTATATACTTTTATTATTGCTGCTTAAGCAATACTTGATATGAATATCTCATTCTTGTCCTTTTAAGGACTTATATAAAACATGACCCAGGGTCAACATTGATAACTAGTAAGTAATTAACAGCTTTTTACAATTCCCACATGATTCCTGAATCAACGGTGAGATACAAATTATGATCATTTTTACGCTGTCCAGCTATAATGAATTAGTTGTATATTTCAAAAGATTGACCATTACAATGGTGAACAGACAATAATTAATACTGATGAAAATACTTAGTTAGATATAAAAAAACAGACTTGGTCTTATTGTTTTTTTATAATTATGTCAAATAAGGTTAATATATCCCTTTCACTTGTAATCTGTACACAGGTATAATGTAAGACAAGCCTTTGGATCGTTGAGTTCAGCATTTAGTGGTAAACATAGTGATTTTAGTGAAACTGGTGGATTGTTTAACCGACAGTATCGTAAACACTGGGATAAACCACCTGAGACAGAAGAACCTTCCACTGTGATAAACTATTATAGAGATCCAGAAAGAAGAGATCCCTACACACAAATATATCGTATGTATAATACTTTGTTTTTCTATGACTTTAATCAACTTTATGGCAGGTTTTATTTTCCAAATGTGTCATCTTGCTATACATCATTCCAAATAGGCAGTTGGATAGATCATAGTTTACTATAATCATGAAAACGTTCAATGTTGTCTATAAACTTTATAGTAGAATGTACATAAGTGAATATTTCTTGAAATATCCTTCATATATAAAATATTTTAATCTGATGTCATTGAAGATATTAATTCTATTAAGAAATCAGCAAATTTTCTACATATAGCGCTAAGAGAACGAGATCAATTTGTGTCTATGTTAAAATAACTAGTAACTTTACTATTTCTGTGATAAATGCTGTCATTTTTGCTATACATATTTTTATTATGTCTTATGTATGTCTAATTTGTAGCATCCATAGATGTATATTTCTATTATAAATCTTTAAGTATGTATGGACGTTATAACTCTATACAAATTTGTCCTTTGTCATTTATTATTGACTAACAGTAAAATGACAATAAATGTGTAGTTGAATAGATTTTTATGCCCCCGCCATGAAATGGCCGGGGCATATAGTGTTACCCTGTTCCGTCATTCCGTCCTTCCGTCCTTCCGTCCTTCCATCCTTCCGTCCTTCCGTCCTTCCGTCCTTCCGTCATTCTGTCATTCCGTCATCATCAGTTTCCGTTCATTATCTTAAGAACGGTTGGGCACATTCAACTCAAATTTGACATATGGATATGTCATGAGAAAATACAGGTCAAGTTCGAATTTGGTCATGGTTCGATGATTTTTGGCAGAGTTATGCCCCTTTTACTTTGAAAATAATATGAAATTTCAGTTTCCGTTCATTATCTCAAGAACGGTTGGACACATTCAACTCAAACTTGACATATGGATATGTTATGAGAAAATACAGGTCAAGTTCGAATTTGGTTATGGTTCGATGATTTTTGGCAGAGTTATGCCCCTTTTACTTTGAAAATAATATGAAATTTTCAGTTTCCGTTCATTATCTCCCCAACGGTACAACACAATCAACTCAAACTTGACATATGGATATCTCATGAGAAAATACAGGTCAAGTTCGAATTTGGTCATGGTTCGATGATTTTTGGCAGAGTTATGTCCCTTTCACTTTGAAAATAATATTAAATTTTCAGTTTCCGTTCATTATCTCCCTCAAGGTACAACACATTCAACTCAAATGTGACATATTGATGCGTCAAAAGAATGCGCAGGTCAAGTTCAAATTTGGTCGTGGTTCGATGATTTTTGGCAGAGTTATGCCCCTTTTACTTTGAAAATAATATGAAATTTTCAGTTTCCGTTCATTATCTCCCTCAAGGTACAACACATTCAACTCAAACGTGACATATGGATGCGTCAAAAAAATGCGCATGTCAAGTTCAAATTTTGTCATGGTTCGATGGTTTTTGGCAGAGTTATGCCCCTTTCACTTTGAAAGTAATATGAAATTTTCAGTTTCCGTTTATTATCTCCCCAATGGTACAACACATTCAACTCAAATTTGACATATGGATATGTTTTTGGAATGCCCAGGTCAAGTTCAAATTTGGTCATGGTTCAATGATTTTTGGCAGAGTAATGCCCCTTTCACTTTGAAAATAATATGAAATTTACAGTTTCTGTTCATTATCTACCTAACAGTGTTACATATTCAATTTTAATTTGACATATGGATATGTCAAAGGAATGGGCAGGTCAAGTTCAAATTTTGTCATGGTTCGATGGTTTTTGGCAGAGTTATGCCCCTTTCACTTTGAAAATAATATGAAATTTTCAGTTTCCGTTTATTATCTCCCCAACAGTACAACACATTCAACTCAAATTTGACATATGGATATGTTTTTGGAATGCCCAGGCCAAGTTGGAATTTGGTCATGGTTCAATGATTTTTGGCAGAGTTATGCCCCTTTCACTTTGAAAATAATATGAAATTTTCAGTTTCCGTTTATTATCTCCCCAACAGTACAACACATTCAACTCAAATTTTACATATGGATATGTTTTTGGAATGCCCAGGCCAAGTTGGAATTTGGTCATGGTTCGATGATTTTTTAGCAGAGTTATGCCCCTTTCACTTTGAGAATAATATAGATACATCTTAGGAATAAGCAGTTTAAGTTTGAATTTGGTCATGGTTCAATGATTTTAGACAAACTTATCTTTCCTGAATGTTGGAAAAAATTTGAACTTTCAGTTTCAGCACTCATTCTTTTAGCCATTATTTTGGCTACAAATATGCAATATGCTTTTTCTAAAGGTTAAGACTGAATAATTTCAGTGCCTTGAACGTTGTATGGAAATGGTTTGTGTTAACATTGAAAAGTTTTAAGGGCTTTGAACTTAAAATGAAAAAAAAAAAATTAATGCACCATCTGAAATTTTGGCTGCATGCGGGGGCATCCGTGGCATGATGACACATTTCTAGTTTTTATTTTATTTCAGCTCCTTTAAACAGATCTTTCATACAGCCCAGTGCTCCACCAGAAGAACCACAAGTGCGGTCAGATTTCTCCTGGGATTTCCTTTATAATGCATTACAACCAAATGCAGATGTAAGTCATTTAGAATTGTTTCCCTTTAATATGCGTTTTTGGAATAATGTTCGCTGAATATGTGGAACGTTTTGGATTATCTTAGTAAGATATCGCTATTATATTGGTCCGCTCGTCCCAACACATGCAACTCGGTATACTGATCTTTTTCAGATGTGTATAAATTAATTCACACCGCCATAAGTAACATGCTTAAATATCTGGAAATTTTGTTAACATGATTACGTACATATATATAAATTACTTTTCCAAAAAACAGCTTTTTTTCTTTTCCTTACTTTTTATTACTTTAACATTGTAAATATGATTTTTTAATATGACGTACGAGCCCGAGTGGGTTAGGTCGTTGACTTTAAACAATATGCCCCTCACCCCTTTGGGTTCAAATCCCATAAGGTGCTTTGGATTCTTTCATACCTGTCTTTCTGGACGTCGGTGGTTCTAAACTGTTTGTGTGTGAAATTATGTACAAGGTGCACTTGAGGATTTCCTCCCTCAAAATAGCTGAAAAATTGCCATATGACCTCTTCTCTGTTGGTGCGAGTTAAACCCCAATCCAAAAAAAATATATTTTTGATTGATCTTAACAGTTTTCCCAATTCATTTCCTACTTTTAAATATTATGTCTTTTGTTTTTTTTTAGTTTCGAATACAGAGACCTCAAGTAAACACAAGACCTGCGGAAGTGTTCCAGGTATGAACATGCTTGAATAAATAAAATGATATTGAAAAACATAGTTAAAAGTCATGTTTTTTTATCAGAATAGAAAATCTGTATAATATATGTTGTACAGTGAGTGAGTGTACAGTAATTTATAACCAATATATCTTCCATTGAATTTATTTTAGTTAAACGAATGTCCTATATAAGGAATTTTTTTACAGACCAAAAAAAATCAGATATTTATTATACATATTTTAATCACTTGTATTGTTTTTAAATTTCAGGACTCTCAGGCATAAAGGAAATGGGGAGGCTTTTTCATGAATAGGTGTTCATTAAAGATTATTATGTGTTCATTATTGTGAAGTAGTGTAGAAAATATGACCAGTGCTGTTTGAGGAAATACATAAGAAATGTAGTACAAACATTAAGCCCGAATTCCTGAGATAAAGTTTAAAAACAATGAAAACACAATGGCTTTGAATAAAGTCAGCGTTAATCGAAAAGGACTACATATGTAAGGCTTAAGTCTTCAAACAAAGGAAAAAAATTAATGTTTTTGATAAACTTAGAGAAAGAAAAGGTAGTACTTATTACTAATCAAAATGGTATAATAATAATTGTAATATAAACAGTTTAAATCAACGCTGTAAAGTGATGGAAACCAGAATGATTAATAAAGACAAGATGAAATTAAGCTGAAGCAAAGCAATTGTCAGCAGGAGTTTGGAAAAGTGTAACAGTTGGTCTGAAAACGGCTTGAGGTTTCAAACAATGTTAGTATTGGAATGGCTCAGGTCATTTATGAGTTTATGTAGGATTCTGATGAAAACAAATATTAAACTTTTCATTTTAATATGAAAATAATAGACTGTTTAATTTCTGCCACCGAGCAAGAAAATGTAACATATGTAGACAGTGTGTTATTTTCATTCCATCAACATTAGTGTTCCATAAATTGATTGTCTTTTTTATTGTAAAGATTCCGTTATTGCTTTAGTACATCATAAAAAAGCTGAGACTGAAAGTTTGGTTGAGTTATGAATTATTTATATATCATAGAATATTTTCAAATTAACCTTGCAAAATAGAAATGTTGTTTTTTTATTATAAAACTGGTATCATATAATTATTAAAGGATAACATATTGTTAAGTAAAGTTTATAAGAATTTTTACCCTTTTTTGAGAACAGTTATTTATATTTGACATTTTATTTTATTATGTTGAATGGTTTGTTATTAAAATATGTACTGATAATATGCTATTTGACACTCAATCATAAGCTTAATATAAGAGTATGGCAATGTGTCAAACTCCTGTTCTGAAATTATTAATTCTTTTTAATGAGGTGATACCATATTCATAAATTATTTTCCATGAAATCTGAATCATACTTTACTATATGATAACATGTTGGTAATTCTAATAAAAAGTTCTATTTGATCAATTGTCATCATATAAGAAATTATTTTTAAACACTCTAAATTCTAGTTGATTTACTGTTAATATGATTGAAATTGTTAAGTTATACAGAAAAAGATTGTTTTTCTATTTGAATTATTTGAATAAACGCGTATGCCTTCCTTATGTTAATATTTGTGTTTTTGTTAAATTGTAATTATGTTGTAAAAATTATGTTATGTATTAACTTGAATGACATTTAATTTCTTTGAATAAATATAATTAAAATTGTACATATTATTTGTATTTCATAATCCTGACAGTTCCAAAATAGGTAAATGTTAATTAAGTTGTTTAGGCAAGATAGACCGAATATAATTTAATATAATTTGTCTGAAAGTATGTGAGACTTAATCGTACTGAATATTTTATAATAACTTATGAGATTTGTATTCACGTCGTGATATGATTATGTAGTTTTGCTCATATTACATTATTGTCCGTCTGGCCACCAATCTTTTCCGAGAAATGCATCACAATAGTTGACTCTATGTAAATCAAATATTACTATTGCTAACAAAATTCCCGCCAATTCTCCATATCTTGAGTCTATTTTAAGCTAGCTTATGGAACATCGGTGGTTTTACTTTGTTACACGGCCATAATGCATGTAGGTGTCTTCTTCCACCAATTAAAGCTGAAAAGTCACCACACGATGTGGCTTAAAACCCCAAAAACAACAAAATCAAACGTGAATTACATCTGGTGCAAGCTATGTCATGGTCAAAGTGACCTTGAAACAGATACTTTTGTCGATCTAACACTGGAAACGTCACGGCAAAATAAATGACTATGGGCAGTAAGGAGGCCCCTATTATTCACGTCGAGGAACATAAAAATTTGAGAGTAACAAGTGAAGGTCAAGAGTTATTTTTCTTTCTGTCAGCTGCCTTCTACTTGTTTAAATGTTATCATTCCATGTATCTGTGTTTTTTCACCTTATAAATGAAGACAAACTCGAAATAAATGTGAGTTCGAACAGTTTGTGATACTTAGTATATATCTAAATAATAAACAAGCAAAACGATATGCTTTTATCTAGCATTTTAATGATATTTCTAGTCTTGAAATAGAGAAGCACAATTTCATTTAATATCCGAATCTAAGAAGGTTTTCATACTGTCGGGTTTGGTCTGATCATCTTCTGTCAAGAAACGTACCAAGCCAGCTAATGATACTTCTACAGGAATACGCCCATTTATATCCGGAAAGGAGAAGAAAAACTTCTCGTTATTTGCCATGTCCATCTGACCTATCGAATCCATGTCTGCTACGAACTCCTCTATAGAAATAAAGTTCTACAACTCTAGTTGAAAAACAGTCCAAACAAGTATGTTTGTTTTAAGTTTGGCCTTAAACTGATTTTCATTGGTAATGTCCTTCAGATAGTCTGGCAATGAATTCCACCATTTAGGTCCCACAATGGCCAAGGATCTATCAGCAAGTTTTGAATCTGTTGATGGTATATCAAACCGAATGTGGCTAGATGATGCGGATCTCAGTCTTTTCCTGTACTGACTCTGGCATTTAGTGAACAATTTACGAAGATGCAATGGAGCGGCGCCATTTGCAACACGAAACACAGTCAAAATAACTTTTAAATGATTCTTGCTCGAATTGGAAGCCAGTGGAGTGATTTAAGAATTTCAGCACTGGATTGATAGTCATCAGCTCCAGTGACAATTTTAGCACGTTGTAATTTATCAAGTTGATCTGTTGGAATATCAGCGAATAATCCATTGCAGAAGTCTAAATGTGAATGAACCAAACCGTGAACAAGGATTTCTTTGCAGATTTCTTTGTGAGATGTTTTCTGATTGCTTTCAAGTTTCTGAACTGCATGTTTGCATGAATATTTGATCTCTGTAATTTTGAATATTTGATAAAGTTTATTATTTAAGTGCTAATCAGTTCTTTTTTATAGTTAATACGAGCGTACATCAAAATGGCCCTATAATTATAGATGGTTCAATCATTTCTACTTTTACTATTGAATAAAGTTCTCCTGAATATATGAACAAGAATTATAAAGAGGATATTTGTTTGTTTGTGTGTAAGATGAAATTTTATTTCATCTTTTGAGCTTTAAAACAGAATTATCACGAGTGGCACAGCACATGACTCTCATAATCAGTTGATATCATATGCAATTTTGTTACTCTACATACATATAGTAGCAAGTGTATGTAGAGGATATTTGTTTGTTTGTGTGTAATATGAAACTTTATTAAATCGAGTGAGCTTTAAAACAATATTTTCGCGTGTGGCGTAGCCAATAATTGGTGATTGGTAATTTGAATGAATCGAAGTAAGTTTTTTTTTCTTTTTGTTACTCAGTTGTCCAAACAAAAGCATAAAATAAGACACTACTACCTTATTGTCCGCTGTATAATTATCCTGATGTCAGATGGTATGTACAAACTGAACGTATAGATTCATAACCATACCTACTGTATAATCTTAACCAACCGAAGATATCATTCACATTCATCTGGTTTACGTACTAGTGTCCAAAAATGAATGCATCTAGAACGATGTACTGTTCAATATTGCGTAAATCATGAGGAAATGAGTTAATTGGGAAGATATATACATGTTAGTTTTATATTTATATGCAACATTGTTTCTTTATAAATTGTTTGACGAAGTTAGAATAAAAGTATAGGTCAATTTTAATATGAGGTAAACATAATTATCATTGTCCTTTCTCGGAAATTCTGATCAAATATTAAGTTTTCTAATTTTTTTTATAATAGTTATGAAAATTCGCGATCTGATATTCATTTGCATATACTTTTATGAGTATAAGTATTTACTTGTTTTTTTTAATTCAAAGTGACTCAAAAGGATGAATGTTCCATGACTAAAGGGCAAATAACGGAGTCTGTAAATATCTAGTTGAACGAAGAAAATAGATATTTATAAAATTTGTTTTCAGTGACAGCTGTAGAGGCATGCCAAATGTTTTCATGTTTGCACGTTCAATTTTTGTTTGCTTTTAATTAAACGATTTCTATAGCAGGTGCATAATTCATGCATTATTTACTCATAATCAATATGTTATAGCTGCGAAATGTATAATCTAAAGTAGAGTTTTGTTACTGACCGTTCTTAGGTAGTGTCCTTAGTTGATCACGCTGACATTGAATTAAAGGAACAGCTGGACGCGCAGCTGAGAAATTCCCTTACGTTACTAGTCAAATAGTCAAAGCAAATAAAGAGTTTAAATACAGATGTACACATTGATAAACATATGAATACAAAACCAACATTTTACAATAAACGATTAATGACATGAGATTACATTTTCATATACATAATTATAGCAATAAATACAAAAATTGAACACGTTTGATAGCTTTATGTTAAATAAAGGCACAGGAGGGAAATTGTGAAGTAAATTTGCAAAACAATCTCATTTATTTTCGTTTGCCACTGTAGCAAGCAATCAATTCAAATTAAAACGATATTGATATTAGTTTAATCCTTTTTTAAAGCAGTATAGATATATATAAATATAAATAATTACAAGCGAAAGATATTGATATCTGTATTCTGTACAAATACGGAGTTCTCTCACACTTGTGCTAGTGTATATGAAGATAATAAACATGCAAGGAATACAGTTGATTATGTTCTGTACGATTCCAATTTTATTGGCAATGTGTTTCACTGGTAATGTATTGTTTTAACTAATCATAAATGATTTGCAATTTTGTTTACGGAATCGAATTACGCAGTGTAAAATATCATAATTGTGTTTATTGTAGATGTAATAGCATATTAACCATGTCATTCACATAATTCTTTATTGTAGCATCTGCCGGTCCTTTAGGAACAAAAACAGGACGAAGCAAGGTACATACGTACATTTTTGTTCGTTACAAACTCTATATAATTAAAATATTGACATGCTACCAGTCTAACATTTTTGAAAGTTTAAATCGAATCGAAATAGTTAAATAGTCGAAAAGAAGCGAGAGTAAAATGCTTAAATGGTTGAAATGTAAACCACATCCATATGAAATGATGATTGGAAAAAACACAACAATTTGTTTAAATGTTTAGAAAGAAATTTCGTAAAATTATACTGAACAAAATTAAATCTAACTCACTATGATAACTAATACTGGTTTACCATATTGTTATAAAAATACAGTCATTGTCAGGCAGCTTTTAGAACGCTACGAATGGATTTTGCATTAATAAGTCAGTTTATCAATCGTCCTTGTCACAGATTAAAGTTCTGATTTGTATACCTTATAGTGCACGTTAATATTCTTATTGATGATTTTGTAGAAAACTGTTAAGATCTTTAGATGTTTACATCATTTTATGGTTTTGTTTCAGGCGAACACATACCTTATTAATAAGTGGAAAATTTGGTTTGACTTAAATGACGTGAATGATGATGGAATTCTTTCATTAGATGACACCAAAATCTTCGAGTAAGAAATATTTTTCAATCTTAGATCGTTGGAAAGTTAAGTTCTAAAGTGAAAAAGTCAATAATGTAAAGTAATCAGTACTATAAATAATTTTGATGATACTAATATTGACGATTACTAATTATGAAGGAATAATATCTGGATATTATTTGTAAGTGAGAATACATAATCCTATTTAGGCAGATGATGCTTGTTTGTAGAAGAATAACTATTATTCATCATACCAGTGTTCCAACTGAATCAATTAGATCTAGAGCATTATTTTTCAAGATATTATTCATAAGTATATCCAAATGATACATTTCTACAATTTTATCAATATTTGAAATACTTATCTTAAATATGCCCAATGTAGACTATTTCACTTTTCAAGTGCTGTGTTATCGAAGAAAATACATGTTCCATGATAATGAATGAGTAAATGTCATGATGAATAAATAAATGAATGAATAAATGAATGAATGAATGAATGAATGAATAAATGAATGAATAAAAGAATAAATAACTGTATAAAATGCTGAATCATACATTAAGCAATTTTAAGGCTTTTGAAAACAGTCATTAGTAAATTAATTATTAATCAAACATAAGAAATTACATTTTAAATGTTGCTCGTCCCCTTTGTGTTCATTAATATCATACGTTATAATTACTTATAATGTATTCTATTATCGGGCTAATTAATATTAATATTAATGTTAAATATTTTATACTTGATATTATAACAGTTTCGAAAAATGTCATTGTAGCATAAAAATCGTTCCACAAGGAATTTTGTATATTTTAATTTCTTACTTATATAACTACATACTATATTAAAACCTCAAATATATGACAATCTTCGCTGACAGTTTACCGTATTGAGATTATATTATTTATCAAGTTATTTTAAACCATTTTTATTCCTACTACTATTATTTTTAGACGAAAATTCCACGAGGGTCTTGATGATTTGAACAATGGTTATCTTATGCTTGATAACAAAACGGAAATTGCCGAAGATGACTTTATAGAAATACTTAAGGTAAGATATGAATCCGACAAAGCTGAGTTCACAGAGATGATATATGAGCTTGAATTGGAATTGTCTCGTGCACTGGACTTAGACGGGGACAACTTCGTTTCAAAGGATGAACTTGTAGATAACATGGTTTCAGCAGGTCACAAAAACAGAAAAGAGGACGAGAGTTTTTTCTTCGCCTTTCCAGATATAAACGAACGTGTTCCTGTGGAAGTGATGGCTACTTGTTTCGTACGCTTTCTTACTGAAGATGATAAGACTAAACCTGACGTCCTCAAACTACTTTTTGATTCTGTTTAAGTGTTGTTTTAAAGTTAAGTTTGCTTTTCCAACTTAGTGTCACTTAGACGATTTTATGTTCCTTATGAAATATTACTGAAATATTACTGCTCAGTCATAAAAGAACAAAAACATATTTTTTTTTAAAATTATGTCATTGTTTAATATCTAAATTACTAAGTAATTCAGAAATAATTTTAATTTATTGAAATGTGTAACTTAACGTCTGTTTAATAATTAAAGACTACTGGAACTCCATATCGGCGTCAATCTATTTTATGGGTTGTTGGTGCATGCTTTCATCAGAACTAGACCTTCGCGGGTCGGATGAGTCGCCTTTTAAACAATAAAGTTTAGGAGAAACGGCCAGAACAAAAATGAAATATGAAAATTAACAAGAGCAAAAAATCAAAAAATAAGAAGAGAAGGGCAGCATTTTCTGTGCACTGAACTTCTAATAAATAAGATCTATCATCTTATGAAGTTTCAAGTCCATAGCTTTTATAATGGCACTTACTTGTCACATTGAAGGTTCCACCGTATAAACACATGTACTGAATTCAAAATATTTCCATTTCATAGCAAATGTTGAATTCTGATTTCGTCGTTGATACGTGGCGTGGACAGTAGCTTTATATTTTCAGTAGCGTCAATGAACAAAACTACATCGAACCTAAAACATTTTAAATTGTGATAACGATTAATTTTCTCTTAATATTTTCCACATCTAAAGGTTTATAATACGTGTCAAAATATTAGGTTTATAACTATGTTTAAATATATTACTACGTGGGGTGATCAAGAATTAAGTAATCTGGTTCAATATCTTTGAAACGGACCCCTATAAAATATTTTTATTTATGTCACTGTCGTGACCTATCTCTTTGCCACTTACAAGGAGCTGTAAATCACACAGACACTTGGGGTTTGGAGCTCAAAACGCCTTTAAAATAAAATGCATATATGTCAATCCCAGCACATCTACTGATCATATATATCAAAAAAATTGTTATTAGCCGTTTTTTTTTTAAAAAAATATATATTTCAACATCTATAATAATACACACGATAAAAATGTTCGCCGGAAAAAATCCGCACCCCTACCGTCATAATCACCATGTATTTCATTCCATGTCCAATATTTTCACATAATCCTTTGGTCCCTCGACACAGAAGATATAATTCTTCACGATGATGGTCAATTTTAAACTTCGACGGTAATATAAACAACGCAACAGCTGAAATAAACATCAAGATTATCGCCGTTTTCCTCCATTTACAAAATCTTTCGATAAATTCTACAAAGGTAATTATAATCTAAAAAAATGCTAAACTGGAAACAATTAAAGGGACACTGGAACGGCGATGGAGAAGAGTTATGTTAGACAACAGGGTAAGCATTTCTCTAGGGGACTTTACAAGTATGTTTAAGGAACGATATGAATCCGACAAACCAGCTTTCACTAAAATGATAACCGAGGTCAAAGCAATAGATTCTAACGGCGACAACATGATTTCTAAAGAGGAGTTCATAAAGGACATGGATTCGACAGGTCGGATGGACATGGCAAATAACTCCAAGTTTTTCTTCTCCTTTCCGGATATTAATGGTACGTTTTTTGACAGAAAACAATCAGACCAAACCTGACTGTATCAATTAAATGAAACTGTGCTTCTCAATATCATGATTAAAATAAGATATCATTAAAATGCCATAAAGGTGTAGCATTTTGATTGCTATTATTTAGATATATGCTTAATTTCTCAAACTCTCCAAACTCATATTTATTTCGGGTTTATCTTCACTAATTAAGCTAGAAAACACAGGTTCATGAAATGATATAATAAAAAAGAAGAAGGCAGCTGACAGAAAGGGAAATAGCACTTGAGCTTCACCTGTTTGTCTTAATTTCTTATTCTACTCGACGTGAATTTTCGGAGTCATTTTTTTTCTACTGTTTAGACAGTCCTTATGTCGTGACGTTTTCAGTGTTCAAAAGTCACTTTGACCAGGACATTGATTGAACCAGATGTAGTTCAGAATTGTTGTTGTTGGTTTGGAGTTTTAATTCACAACGTCAATTAATTGTCATGTGGTGATTTTCCAGCTTTAATTGGTGGAAAAACCCTTACGTGCATTATTTAAGATATGGTTGTGTATTAAAGTAGAACCACTGGTGTTCCATAAGCTAACAGATAGGTTCCTGACATGACATTGACGGAATTCGTGTCAGCAATAGTAATATTTGCTTTAAGAAGGGTCAATTATAAATGTCAATGTATTGCACAGAAAGTACTTTGGCCAGACGGAAAATAATTTAATTAGAAGAAAGCAAATAACATAATAATTTCACGACGTCAATACAAATCCCATCCAAAGTAATCTTAGATTTCATGTCACTGACAGTCTGACACAGTTTAGGTCATATTGGGATTTTCCATCTGAACATTTTTACCCTGTGGCATACCTAAGCCATGGGCAGCCCTCATTGGAGATATGTAGGTGCAAAGCTAGCAATTCTTTCTCCTTTAATCAAATCAAGAGCTCTTTATATTTATTTAAAGAACTTTTAATGACTTTCAACTTGAAGGTTCCATGATAACCGCCGTATGAAAACATCTGCGGATGATTTCTAAATTCACAATTTTACCATTTCATGTTCAAATGTTGAATTTTGCTTGAGCCGGTGCTAGAGGACCTAGACGGTAGTTTGCACATGACAGTACCATGAACAGGTTCAATTAAACCGGGCCTGCAACATTTTCAATTTTGCCGTTCTGGGCTTTCTATTTTCTCTGTTTTATAGCCACATCAGCGTTGTTTGTGTCGTTTGGAGGCTGTAGAAAGTCGCCCCATACATTCAATCAGAGATGATAGTTCCGATCCTTAAAGATCGTTCTGCACAACATTATTGTTTTGTTTGTGTTGTTCTTAGTTTCAATTAATTGGCATCTTCTAGTTTGGTGGTTCCAATATTCCTACTTTAATGACGTTGAATCACCCTGAGGATATGTTTTCTGCTTTTAAATTTGTCTTTTGGCGTTTTATCTGTAATATGTAGGTTTCATAACTATGATCCCCTTTATCTATAATATGTAGGTTTTATAACCTTTGATCCCCTTTCAAAATTCCATTTTATTTAGTTCCAACCATTGTTTCTTGTTAAGGACACACGCCTTCTATTATTTGGGGATCATACGCCGCTTTTTATGGATGGCACAGAAGAGTCACATTAAAGGTTCCATGATAACCTGCGGGTGATTCTAAATTAGAAATTTTACCATTTCATGTTTAATTGTTAAATTTTGCTTCAGAATTCAGCTAGGGGGCGTGGACGGTACTTTGTACTTGACAGTTACGTCCATGAACAGGCTCAATCAACCGATTCTGCAACATTTTCAGTTTCGCCGTTTAGGGCTCTTTTTAGTTATTCATATTTTCTATAGTTCATATTTCTCTAGGTCAAATAAATAGTTAATGGATGATATCAGTTTTATAT
Source organism: Ruditapes philippinarum (assembly GCF_026571515.1). Taxonomy (NCBI): domain Eukaryota; kingdom Metazoa; phylum Mollusca; class Bivalvia; order Venerida; family Veneridae; genus Ruditapes; species Ruditapes philippinarum. Next base: position 49,734 of record NW_026863092.1, on the reverse strand, counting down.
CTCAAGAATTAACAATGGACAGTTCTTTAAATAAAATCTAAAAATCCAATCTTCAAAAGTTTATTAATTCGTTAATTGTAAATCAAAAGTATGTGTTAATGGTAGGTTTCTTTTCAGCAATAATGGCACCTGAGCTGTGCATAACAATGCATAATGAATAATTATACATAAAAATTGTATAACGAACCAATCGTTTAAAATGAAAGCATGACAGAAAATTCAATCTTTAATAAGCACATATTTCAAGGAAACAAAATTGATCATATACTTTCTTGTAAATGCTTTTAAATGCATTTTGTTTTAACGTCATTTATTTTTTAAAACGCTTAAACTAACCTGAATGTTTTATTATCTTTAAAAGTCAAGGACATCCACTTAGATACCTTTAAATGAAACTGTTTATTTTCACATACATACTAAAATTATTATAAGCTGTAAGCAGACACACAAACAGGCAGACAAATAACAAACCATGTTTCGGTAAATGGAGTTATGTCGAACCATGAAAGGGAATATTTTATACTTTGTTTTTAGTGACATCTGTAGTATCATGGCAAATATATTCAATTTTGCAAACTCAAGTTTCGAATTCTGTAGTGTAAACGATTTCTAAAACAAGTTCAGAAAACATAAATCATACTCATGAGAAATTTTATACAACTGCAACATGTACAATGCGTTAAATTTCCCTGGTTGACGTTTTGTTACTGGCCGTTCAAAATGATCATTAGAATATGTTTTGTTCAAGATGTATTCCGGTAGATCACGCCGACATTTAACTAAATGAGCAGCTGGACACGCAGCTGAGAAATGCCTTTACGTTACCGATCACGTAAAATGAGGTAAAATACAGATGTAAGAATAATAAACATATGCAGTCAAAACCAACATTTTACAATCAACGATTAATCTCATTTGACCCATGACATGTCATTTTCAAATGAATAAAGTAAATATTGAATACATGTGGTAGCTTTATGTTTAAAGATGGAACATGCGGAGAAGAAATAAAACTTTCAGCATAAGGTAGAGAATAATTAATATCGACCTTCGTTGCAAATGCTACAAATAATATCAATTTAGTAAATCAGGTAACAGTAACTGTTGTTTCCATCCGCTAGCCTCATTTATTAAACTTCTCCGTAACATTTGATTTCGGACACTGCGTCTAATGTTCATTTGTCACCGCTGATTCAGAAAGTATGTGGCATTATAAGTCGTAATACTGCAGAGAGAATGGTAATTGCTGACTAGTTATCCAGGAAAATATGTAACATAAGGTGGACCGACTGCCAAGATATTATTAAAATGTCTTAAAATTGGCAAAAACAAAACGATATATAACGATATAATTTTTTTTATCTAGAACCGTCATATCGCATGCGTCGCAAGCTTTACTCTATATTTTAGATTCAGCCATGTCGGGATTTGACCATTGGTCACTATATACATATTACGAAACCAGTCCGCGTTGCTCTCCACGTAAGGCGTATCGCAATGTTCCCCAGTCACGGTATCTTTTTGGCATAAAGCTCATAAATTGTATGCATGAAGATATTCAAAATGTTTATACAACAAGAATAAATTGCCTTAACAAATTTTGAAACTCAGTGCCGTTGAGTTTACAGCCAAAATCAATGTTACACAAAGACTTTTCTAGTGTAATATTCATTATATATGATGTAAATTGGTAAAAACAGTTTCCCTGAAGTTCTGTCATAAGGGAATAATAATCCAACAAGCACACATGTACAATTCCAGTTGTAAAAGTGAGTGCTGTTGTTAACCTTGATGCTCTTGATGGTGACAATGACGACGCCGACGAGGATAATGATTATAACGACGGTAAAAATGATGATGATAATGATAATTATAATGACGACGACGAAAATTATGACAGATATGATAATGGTAAGAGGACGCTGGTGACGATAATACTTTGCTTACCATAAATCGAATTTGATCATTTCATAGATAAATGCAGGGTCTGAACCATTCACCCAAGTAAGAACGAGGTCAACTGGTCCCGAAACCCTAAAATCAGTCAAATTGATCCAGTTATTGAAACCTCAGTTTGAGAATTCAGAAAAACAGCGTGTTTTTTTCACAAACGTGACAAATCTATGTTATTTGTTTAAAGTTTTACATTAATTAACTGTCAAACAAAACAATCACAAAAATTTCATAAAGTTTTCTTTTTTCGGAGAGCTTTATTTATTTCTTAATTTATAAAATTATTAGCGATTATAACGTGTATTTTAAATAATAAAAGTACAGATGCACATATATTTACCCTTGAATATCCGAGTAACCGAATGGTGTGTCCGGATAATAACGTTGGTCCAGGCGTACCTTAAATATTCCCTGAAATAAAATCTTGGACCAAACGTGATAATAAGCCAGGATAAGCACGTAATTTTATTCAATAAATGAAACGAAAATCTATCTTTTTTGTTCAAACTAATGTTATTTACCTTCACATAAAAGGATAACAGTATTTAATTTCAACTTCCGACATGGAACCGTTTCACTAGCTAGCGAGCCTGTTGGATTCAGATAAAAACCCTATGTTATTCGGTTCGAATTACAATAGAAACAAGATTTACATTTGACAGATAGGGCGGATATTATTTTAGATTTAAGTTTTTCACGATCACCTTTAGAAAGTAGTAGTAGTAGCAGCAGCAGCAGCAGCAGCAGCAGCAGTAATGATAATAAGAAAATTCAACATGAGATACTTTTCCAAAAGTATTTTATAAAACAATTAAACATATGCATGTTAATGTAAATTTAATGAACATTCCAATATTACACTTTCTGAACTGACTGATTGATTGATTTATTATGGTGTAAGATTACGACATATGACACTAGTGTTGAGTACAATGTACAAAATAACGTTTAACACTAATAATAGTTGTGCAATTGATTGATCCATATCTGCATTACGGCTGAAGACACACACAAATGATCAACTGATCAACTGATAAACTTATTTCATTCAATAGGGAACAACTTGTGGAATTAAAGATACTAGGACGCTGTAAAAAATTATCTTTGATCAATACTAATAGTGCTTCTTACAAAAAGGTGACGTAAATGATATAGAGAGTAAACACATATTTGGAGCGGTTTGTTTGTAAAATTGATTGACGTTTAAAGAGATATTAATGTCGTATTTAGGTAATATTGATATCAAAAGGAATTTATTTCTATAATCATTAGAATGGAAGAATAGTTATATTGAACAAAACTAGCGTAATGCACTTAATATCGACCATTTAAGCTATCTTTGTGTTGCCCTAAAATAACCGATATTTTCTTGTTGTTTTTTTATGTACAGAAACCGTTTCTAGTAAATGTTTGTGATATACTAAAGCATTTTCTTCGAGTCAATTTGCAGAATAATTAAGTAAACATGGTTCATCCATAGGGATGTCTAATGCTGCCATCGACAATTTCGACACTTATCGGCCCTTTGCTAAAAATTATTAATACAATATCAATGTAGTAATTTTTTATAAATTTTATTTGCTAATATTAAGCATATCAAAACTACAGAAACATATACATGGACATCACTGATATCTATGAAAACAACAACACGTGTGTTCTTGTTCTATAGTATTCCTATTTTGTTGAATCATGTTTTCGTATTTCCTCTATATTGTTAAGCAATTCAGCCCTAGAAACTTCAATATGCCTACCTTCTATACCAATGTCGCAAAAATCTGACCAGGTAAACTCTCAGTCGGTTGTTTATTTTCCAACTGTCATGAAAATCAAAATATAATAATAATAATAATAATAATATATATTATTCTTGAATGTAAAGGTTAGATATTTTTATTTATTCATCCGACTGACACTCATATTAATTATAGTAATTGTAGATAAACTCGTAATGATTTATAAAAAAAGGAGAAAAAAGAATCAGCATTTACAACAATTAAAATATAAATTGGTCAAATTTTATCATGTATCTAAATGTAGACTTAGAAAATAAATTTTACAGACTGTCAGGTGTTTTTGAAGGAAAATCATCTGTCTCATTTCGTACGAAACATGTTGTTTCCGTTGTCTTTGTACATGTTATAGGTGTAAAATATTCATATGTTTCTTAAGCTGGAATTTATAATTCTCCCTTTGAAAATTGTTTAATAAGTTCTTTCTCTTTAGTTTTTTTCTTACTGCTCTTCCTTTAACAAGTTATTTAATCTTTTATACATTCTTTTTTGTCTTTTTCACATATCCTGTTAGTGTTCCTTTATCTTTCATATTTTTTATATGCTTCATTGTAAAATGCATAATACTGTGCTCACTTTACGTTAACCGTTTGTGGTTACCAGTCATGTGAAACACTGATTGTGTAATTTATAAACATGGCTGCAGCAATTAAAATTGTCACTCAATTTGAGTGACATGGAAATTTGAAAAGAAATGTGCCCGTGTGCGTCCAAGCTTATTGCTCTTTTGCCCTTTTTATTTTCGCTACAAACGTCTTTTACATATTAACTACATCTCAAATTAACTACATTTAAACTTTAATTGCTTGTATTTTCGGTTCAATCTGTTTGAAAAAAATTTTTCTTGGTATAGGGCTTTTTTGAAAAAGGAAAGAGTGGATAACAGATACGTATCCATTAAATTTTTATTTCTCTTGTAGGTGCACGGGGAAATACAGTATTAGTGTCATTACTGACAGTTTTTGCCAAATGCTGATAAATACAAAAGGTGAAATTTTGTGTAACACATTTGTATTTCTATCTAACGGCAACGAGTTTCAATTTTTGGTAAAGCGAATACTTTGTGGTGTACATGTTAATAATATCTTGTATATCATGACAAACGGTAAAATGCCCCACATGGTTTAATCTGTTTTATCATCATAGATTGTGAATGTTATAACATAAACACTTCAAGAGAAAATATTTCACAATTAATTAGGGTTAGCAATACTTGCTGTTTTGTTCTTTTTTCATGAAGCTGTCTTTCTTTAGATTAATTGCTTTAAGAATTATTTTGTTGTTGTTTTTTACTTAGATCTATTGCCCAATTCTGATAGTTTGAGTAAATTAAATACAGTAATAGATTTATTCTTCAAAACTCTATTTTCCAAACACGATCACTATTCGAGGTGCAAGGAATGCCCTAGACGGAGTGACTATGGTCGTTGACTTCAAACCACTTGCCCCTCACCACTGTGACTTCGAATCCGACAGGAACTTTGGATTCTTCATGCGCGGAAGCTATCCAGATAGCTTACGGAACTTCGGTGGTTCTACTCAGGTGCCCGTTCGTGCCTGAATTAATGGGCGGAAAGGCACCGGATATCTTCCTCCGCCAGTAAATCTGGAACGTCGCCATATACCCTATACTGTGTCGATGTGACGTAAAACCCAATCAAACAAACAATCCAAATTCGATCTGCTGTGATCATGGACATTATCTAAAATCTTGTAGGGGTAAAGAAAAACAATCTGTGAAGCTAATATATTGTTTATTCATTGTAAGACTACTAACGGTATTTCATTCATTTACTGTAAAAGAATAAGTGGAATAATATAAAAAAAATTGTAACTCTTGGCACATTTGGATTAATTTCTGACAACTTTCTAGCAATATACAAATTGATGTTTATCAAATAATTCCAACAAATAAGTCCTGATTTTAGAGCTTACTTCTGATCATCTAAGAACAAAAGACAAACAAAATGTAACAATATGAAAAAAAATGTCTGGATTGAACTTGAAGAGTTTATCTTTGAAATTTTTTTTATTTATTTTGAAAGATATTTTAATAAGAAACTCCACTGGCGTTTAATGATCTATTTGTATTATGTCTAGACCATTAATTTGTGTGCATTGTTTCATATCCTTCTGTTTTAAGCGCACCAGTTGATCTATGTAAGATATTCATTATTTTATGCTGGTGGACCTCATAGGAATTCCTTTAATAATACAACCACGATGTTAAGAATATTTTTGTACCATAATAATAATTACAAATGTTTAATATCCATCTGCTGTAAAATTGAATGTAATTAAATGAATATTTCTCCGCCATTCTTGACATAATAGGATTTATTTCTTACAATTTTATAAGATATACAGTCACATGTTGAAACTTATCAATTACTTCTTGAAATATACTTGTAGTAATATTTTAAGGGATATACAAACAGACATAGTTTTACAATCAACTACTATCTAGAGAAATACAAATATGCACTATAGCAATCCACTCAGCTATTTGTAGAGATATACGACAAACATACGTAGTAATACACTCAGTTACTTGTAGAGATATACAAACATTTGAAGAAATACACTCAGCTACTTGTAAAAATATTCAAACATTTGAAGTAATACAATCAGCTACTTGTAAAGATATACAAACATTTGAAGTAATACACTCAGCTACTTGTAAAAATATTCAAACATTTGAAGTAATACAATCAGCTACTTGTAAAGATATACAAACATTTGAAGTAATACACTCAGCTACTTATAAAGATATACAAACATATGTAGCAATATACTCAGGTACTTGTTTAGATATACAAACAAACGTAGTAATACACTCAGCTATTTGTAGAGATATACGACAAACATACGTAGTAATACACTCAGCTACTTGTTTAGATATACAAACATATGTAGCAATACACTCAGCTACTTGTAGAGATATACAAACATTTGAAGAAATACACTCAGCTACTTGTAAAGATATACAAACATATGTAGCAATACTCTCAGCTACTTGTAAAGATATACAAACATATGTAGCAATACACTCAGCTACTTGTAGAGATATACAAACATACGTTGTAATACAGTTAGCTACTTATAGAGATATACAAACATACGTAGCAATACACTCAGCTACTTGTTTAGATATACAAACATACGTAGTAATACACTCAGCTACTTGTAGAGATTTACAAACATTTGAAGAAATACACTCAGCTACTTGTAAAGATATACAAACATATGTAGCAATACACTCAGCTACTTGTAAAGATATACAAACATATGTAGCAATACACTCAGCTACTTGTAGAGATATAAAAACATACGTAGTAATACACTCAGCTACTTATAGAGATATACAAACATATGTAGTAATACACTCTGCTACTTTCTAGATATAAACAATTATACATAGCAATACACCCAGCTACTTGTAGAGATATACAGACATACGTAGTAATACACTCAGTTACTTTCTAGATATAAAAACATACGTAGTAATACACTCAGCTTCTTATAGAGATATACAAACATATGTAGTAATACACTCTGCTACTTTCTAGATATAAACAATTATACATAGCAATACACCCAGCTACTTGTAGAGATATACAGACATATGAAGCAATACACTCAGCTACTTGTAAAGATATACAAACATTTGAAGAAATACACTCAGCTACTTGTAAAGATATACAAACATTTGAAGTAATACACTCAGCTACTTGTAAAGATATACAAACATTTGAAGTAATACACTCAGCTACTTGTAAAGATATACAAACATATGTAGCAATACACTCAGCTACTTGTAGAGATATACAAACATTTGAAGTAATACACTCAGCTACTTGTAAAAATATTCAAACATTTGAAGTAATACAATCAGCTACTTGTAAAGATATACAAACATTTGAAGTAATACACTCAGCTACTTATAAAGATATACAAACATATGTAGCAATATACTCAGGTACTTGTTTAGATATACAAACAAACGTAGTAATACACTCAGCTACTTGTAGAGATATACAAACATATGTAGTAATACACTTTGCTACTTTCTAGATATAAACAATTATACATAGCAATACACTCAGCTACTTGTAGAGATATACAAACATATGTAGTAATACACTTTGCTACTTTCTAGATATAAACAATTATACGTAGCAATATACTCAGCTACTTGTAGAGATATACAAACATATGAAGCAATACACTCAGCTACTTGTTTAGATATACAAACATATGTAGTAATACACTTAGCTACTTGTAGAGATATACAAACATTTGAAGAAATACACTCAGCTACTTGTAGAGATATACAAACATATGTAGTAATACACTCAGCTACTTGTAGAGATATACAAACATTTGAAGAAATACACTCAGCTACTTGTAGAGATATACAAACATATGTAGTAATACACTCAGCTACTTGTAGAGATATACAAACATACGTAGCAATATACTCAGCTACTTGTAGAGATATACAAACATACGTAGTAATACAGTCAGTTACTTCTATAAATATAAAATCATACGAAGATATAAAATCAACTATTTTACAGATATATTATACTAAAAGTAGGAATCAACATAAATTAATGTCCATTTCATATAGCAAGATAATGGAACGTGTCGAATGCATCTAAGATTCATCATAGTTTTCACATAATTTTCCATCTTGTTCACTCAAAACATTCACCTCCAACATATATAAAAAAAAGTCTTCGGATCCAATCTTTGAATGCATTCTTATAGTATATTTATTATAACAAATTTTGACCAACAAGTATGGCACTATAGACGTTTTGTGCAAAGACACGTTGTCATGAAGTAATCTGATACTGGCTAAACCTGTTACGGGTCTTTGTTTTCGAAAGTATTATATATTAAGCTTTCGAAGAACTTTTGTCTTGTAAAATTTCAAATTAACCGATTTGCCTTTAGGAATAGCAACCCGAATGGCGGTAAAAGTGTCTCGTCAAAATCCTTTGATACATGCAGTCCACTACATATTTGCATTTCTACAGCACACACAGGCACACGCATACTAACACATTTGTATGTTTAAATCTTTTTTTAAAGTTATATCTATTTGCTAGTTTACAATTTTTTTCTGAATTTTAAACCTTCCTACTTTAAGCTGTTCCATATCTATCAATCCAGTTTGAATAAATAAGAATATTTTAACTCTAGGGCAAAATATGTCAGACATTGTCACAGGAGTTTATATAATCGGTCACTAATTTTTGTCACCTGCACCTGAAACATCCTTGCCTAAATTCGAAAGCTTTTTCTTCGGTTTTCTACACATTTCTTTATGTTGTTGAAAATCGTTTCCTCATAGAGTAGTGTGTTGAATTCCATAAGGCTGGCAAGTCGGTCGAAAGCTCGTTTTGAGTATTGAAATTTTAAGGTTGAATAAGGTTTATCCGGATCGTCAAAAACATTAAAGTTACCGAACTCTCTCTCTTCATTTGTCTTCCTGGTAACGCCTAAACAATCGGATATAAAAAAATAATTATTTTTCAATTTATGTGTATTTGACAATTATTGAACAAACTAGCTTGCCTAGGACCTGAGTATCGATCGAAACCAATGCAAAACTAAAACAATTAAAATTCTAGGGCTAAATTCATTGGGGCTATTAATGGTAAACTGTGAAAGTGAATTGTGTACCTTAAGCAGGGGACTACTCAATTTACAATGTTAGAATTTTTAAAATCTTAACTTTATAACTACCATACAACGCGTATTTATTTGTATAGTTATTTTTTCTGTTAAAATCATCGTAACTATTAATGTCAATTGTCTCTTTTCTAGTTAAACCATCTCATCCTTCAAGGTTTGCATTTTCATAGAATTTGTCATTTATCATTAGGAATTCCGGACACCGCATGTTCAACTTATATAAAGTATCATGGCATAAATTTTAGATAATGTTTATGTTAATAACCAATAGGTAACACGCATACTTTTCAGGTAATATTATTACACAATTCTATGAAATCAACACACTAACATCATTATGAAGCATGCAATAAGTTCTGATTATAATAATATAATAATAAAAACACTTCACCTGGTGATTTAAACTCCCTGAATTCATTGTTTACGAGAATGAAATGCATGACAATCGGACAATTGGGATCATTGCGGTTTTCAAAGACGTAACATTCCTTATATCCTTTTTCACCAATTGCAGGAGTGTTGATGTCAGGGAAAGGTATTTTATGAAGTTTTGCCCACTCAGCGGCTAGTATTAGTTCCTAAAGTATACAATTAAGCATACAAAATAAAAAGGAACCGGTTGTTTTAAATAGCAAACTGTTCATACACAATTTATTAAACTATATATTCTCAAATCATTAACAAGTGATGTTAGCAATTTAATTCCAATGTGTTTATATACAGTGTTTATATACAAGGTCAAAAAATCAGCTTCTTTTCCTGGATCAATTTTTTTGGTGACTTAAAAGTACCTTTTTATTCTTTGATTAAAGACATTCACTTTACCGTTATCACGATTATGTGTCTTTACATACAAAGGTACAATACACTGACTTTTATATAAAAAAATACTAAAGACAATTTTTTTTGTAATAACAAAAAAAAACTGAACTGTAAACGGGTCTGCTTTGTCACTTTCTCTTTCACTGAAATCAAATGACAGGATGAGATCAACCTCACGTTCCGGTCGTAGTATAAGAGGAAATGGAGAGTTGAATGCCAGGCCAGCGTCCACTAGATACATCTTCTCTGCATCTGTCGGGTTCATTTCGTGCAACTCCTCAAATAGTCTTTCAGCTTGAAATGATAAGAAAAGGTGCTGAATTACGTTATCTAAATGTTGGTTGTACTCAAACAGTCTTTAAGTATTTAAGGAATTCATGAAAGCAATAGAAATGTATCATTTGTATTTGTATATTTGTTTTAAAATATTTTGAAAAATAATTCTGAAAAAGCTGTGATTTAGTAATAGGCACATACTATTTTGTTTTGGAACATTTTATAATCTGTTATATAAAGGTATGTTATACTGGATCAGGTATTTCACGCTTGCCAGCAACATACACAATTTGTCCGTGGCTTGTTGCTATGTCGGATACTTAATACTATCAACATATTTATTTTCTTGTATTACAGACCTTCAATTTCAGACTAATTCACTTTACAGATCAGTCATTACTTTTTTTAACAAAATTGTCTTTAAGGCTTAAATTTTCATTATCATAACACAATATTGTGACATATTGACAAAACATAAAAAGTGTACAAATAATAATCTTTTTTAGAAAGTATAAAGCTATATCGGGAAGTGTGTATCAAGAATATTATTTTTTTGCGTCGCGTAAGAAATTATATTCCGTAAGTTCATGAAATGACCAAACTTCGACGTATAGGAGGCGTACGTGTTATATGTGTTTGTGTTAATTATTAATAACAGAAAACAGCAGCTTTTCCGTGTTTTCATATTCGCGTATACCTCTTGCCCCACCACTGACAGGTACACATTTTGTGAAAACTTATCTTCGCTGTGTTCATTTGAATATAAAAAAACTATGATGGATGTACAAGTATTTAAATTTTATATCATATTCTAACAGCTACAGCTTTACACTCTTTGAAAAAATAAACCATTTCAACACAGCTTTTAAGATGGTTTTCACAAAACTAGATCTTTCACATACTTCGTATTTCTCGCAGCAAAGCCATTTAAAATGTATTGGAAAAGAAAGAAAATGATAATAAAACAAAAATGTACAAATTGTAGCCTATAAAAAACATTTAATAATAAAGGAATATGGTTATCTTTCATAACATTTATTTTTTTAATATTATATTTAGAGAATTTCTTAGACAAAACCACACACATGCATACAGTTATTATTCATGGTATATACTTGTCAAACAAATGCTCCATTACTTACTTGATTCAATGCCTGTAATGCCTAACATGCCTTTAATGCTTGCAAAAATGTTTCCATCCGTTCCTATTAAACAATTATTTACAGTGAATTAATTCATTATGTTCCATCTAGTCAAACATTATGCTAGCCATACTAAATGGCAACATATTATCCAATCATATATAATCGCAGAATATTATTTCAGTCAAACTGAATTTTAATATATATATTTGTCATTCCAGTCATGGTTAATGAAAATGTATAATTTCAGTCATACCAAATTGCAATGCATGTATATTATTCTAGTGATACTTTTAAAATCGTAACACATATGTTATTTAAGTCAGTATATTATTCAAGTCTTATCAAAATTGCAATACTCCTTTCTAGTCAAGACAAATCAGATATCTGTTTTGAATCCTGAAACAGAGAACAAATTAAATTGGCAGCTAAATAGGTACATTGTATATACATTTGCTTTTTTCATATTTTAAAAACGCGCTAGGAATTATACTTTCTTAATAACTGATTTGCATTATACAGACAGATGTCCCTTTTTAATAAGCACATACTATTTATTTAATTTACGGCGCATATGAATTCGAAGTGATCATCATTTGTAATATGTTCAAGCATATTAAAGCATAATTATAAGACTCATTATTTTCTTCTCTGAGACTCTTTCTTTTCCAATCTGCCTGGTTATTTATTATTATTTGCTAAAACACAATAAGCCCTAAGAATAAGCAATATACATGTATAAATGCGTATGTACAAAAATTTTATCATTTTGACCCTGACTGTGATCTTCTATCTAGTAAACGATAAACAAAGGACAAGAGACAATGGAAAGAGATAGTAATTGTTCGGATGTGAGCCGAATATATCGGTTATCTGAAACCATTTTAATTGCCCACCAATTATTGGTTCTCGAGCCAACACAATGACCAAAAAGTAAACTGTTCATATATATGCATATCTAGTTTTTTCTACAATTTTAACTGATAAAGATGAATATTAGGCATAAATTCCTCACATCCTGTCATTAACGAATTCTAATGCTCAAATAATGCGATATCTAAATGTCGTTTTCTTCCTTATAAAATTAGATGAAAACGTATTGCAAAATTACTACTTCAGTATTATGTAAATGGTGCATATTTCTCCTCGAAACTTATTAATCTAAGGTATATCTATTATAATAGTACCCCTTATTGTACTTAAAAATCAGCGAAGAAATATAAGATGCTGATAATTGCATGTGGTACAATCCAATTCATGTTTGCGTGGTCTTAACATTAATACCAAGGTAAGATGCATCCCAAGTAAATTAGGCTACAATCTTTTAAATATTAATCAAAGCATGCCAACCTTAGTTCTCGTCCTAATTGTTTCGATAGGTCAAAATAGGTAACAAAATTTATCTATTAATTCTATATGACTATTAAAATGATACAGTGTATCAGTACACGAATAACGCGAATTAAATACTATTATATTTAGGATATGTGCATGTACCATGGATGTCTTACTTTTTTTTGTAGATGGTCGGTATTCCTGTAGTCGAAGACCCCGCATGAAGTTATTCACCTTAGCCGCCCTTCTGTGAATATCATTAGTGAAGTTGTCGACAGTAGACCGTTTCATAATCCCTTCAATTATTGATTTGAGAATCCCCCCTCTCCCGGTAGTTGCCGTTTCTTGCTCATCATCCCCTCTCACGGTAGTTGCCGTTTCTGGCTCATCATCCCCTCTCACGGTAGTTGCCGTTTCTGGCTCATCATCCCCTCTCACGGTAGTTGCCGTTTCTGGCACATCACTAAGCAAATCGTAACGATCATCCCTTTTTTTACTGCCATATGATTCGAAGTCTTTTTGTACTTCTGATGCTGTTGAAATGGGAAAGAAACTGATATTCTATTTTCTAAAAATGGATACAAATTAAAATATATTAAGATTTTGGTTAAAAAATGTAGATATTTATATGTATAATCAAAAGAAGAAAAAATGAAATCTAAAAATGTTTTAAAATACCATATAATTTTCTTTCTTCAGTAACGTTGGCTGGGCCTATCTTGTTAGTTTTAATAAACCTGTGTAACAAAGCGCAGTACGCACTTCCCCAGATACCTAAAACAGGTAAAAAGTAAACGTACAGTGCACGAACGAAGAAAAGAGAGATTAACGAGTAAATAACACAAAGTGCAATAACTTGGCAAAACAATCAACAATTGGCATTCAATGTCGAGCAATACAATCAACATTCAGCTCAACATTCGACCTTCGTTTCTTAACAATACAATTTTAAAAACAAATATTGAGCTAGACAAGAAATTCTTAAATGTCCAATGTTAAGCTAGACAACCATTAATAAGCTCAACATTCAATATTCGTTGGTTTTCAATTTAATTTTAAAACTAAAGTTGAGCTCGACAGTCAACAATCAGCTAGACATTCAAAATAATCAATGTAAAGCTAGAAAAAGGAACTTCAGCTCAATATCAGATATACATGTGTATATTATATAAAGGTAAAAAACCTTAGTTGGGTCTTTTTAAAATCCAGAAAATTGTAATATAGTCAACATTTTCTGGACATTTGTTTGATTAATAAAGTATGTAAATTACACCAATAAACTTATTACTTTTCCTTTCAGCTTTTGGTTACGTAAAACGAAAAAAAAATGAAATTATTTTATGCAATGAACACATGGAGAAGCATCGTTTAATAAACGGGTCAAAGACAGAAAAGGCCGTGTTGCATTTGTATAGCAAAAATCATGATGCTGTGATGTTAAGAAAAAAATAACCACTGACCATTAATATTGAAAATTAAACTTAGTCAGTAAACAGAAAGTGGATAAGCAACAGACTTGAAATTAAATCCCAAGGTATGGAACTATGTGTTTTTGCCGTATGTCAAATATCAAGAGGCTGTGATAAGTAGTTGCTCAAAAATATTCCGCGAATTTCCTACCATTGACCATTAATGTCGAAAATTTAACTTAGTCAGTAAACAGGAAGTGGATGAGCAACAGACTTGAAATCGAATCCCACATTATGGGACTATGTGTCAAAGCTGTATGCAAAATATGAAAAGGCTGTGATAAGTAGTTGCTCAGAAAACTATTATGCAAATTTCCTACCATTGACCATGAATGTCGAAAATTTAACTAAGTAAAAGGAAGTGGATAAGCAATAGACCTGACATCGGAATCCACATTATGGGACAATGTGTCAATGCTGTTTGCCAAATATCAAAAGGCTGTGATAAGAAGTTGCTGAGAAAACTGTTACGAAAATTTCCTACCATTGACCATTAGTGTCAAAAATTTAACTAAGTCGATAAACAGGAAGTGGATGAGTGATAGACCTGAAATTGAATCCCAAGGTATGGACAAATGTGTCAATGCTGTATGCCAAATATCAAGAGGCTGTAATAAGTAGTTGCTGAGAAAACTGTAACGAAAATTTCCTACCATTGACAATTAATGTCGAAAATTTAACTAAGTAGATAAACACGAAGTGGATGAGCGACAGACCTGAGATCGATTCCCACGGTATGGGACAATATGTCAATGCTGTTTGCCAAATATGAAGAGGTTGTGATAAGAAGTTGCTGAGAAAATGTTACGAAAATTTCCTACCATTGACTATTAAGTCGAAAATTTAACTACATGTAAGTCGATAAACAGGAAGTGGATGAGCGACAGACCTAAATTAAATCCCACAGTACAGGACCACCTGTAAATGCTGTATGTCAAATATCAAGAGGCTGTGATAAGTAGTTGCTGAGAAAACTGTTACGAAAAGTTTTTCTCCGACAGCCCGCCGTCCACCGCCCGACATTCTCCATACTACAACCCGGGTTTGCACCAGTGCAACCCGGCCCAAAAATGTTTTACAATAAATATTTCCATTACTTTACCTAGAAGATAATGCAATTTCATTTCGTCATTTTCTTTTAGAACGCGGCCTGAAAAGAATTCACTTCCGAACAACTTTGGTTGCAAAAAGGTCCCATACTTCGGCATGCCTATCGCAAAGGGGCTAAATTCGATCCATTCTGGAAATTAAATTCAATATATTAATAAACATTTTACCTGAGGTAAGGTGTGACAAAATTCCAGATTTCTTTAATGAACTATAGTAAATAAGTAAAGGTACATTTTACATTTTTTATAAAAAGGAGATATATCTTAACTAAGTTAAATTATCGAGTCAAAATTGCTGACTTTAATAAAAGCCAAACGATCTTATTCCACACAAATGTCTTTAACTTATCGGGATAAATCATACTTTGGTTAAAAAGACTTGATTGTTCTGCAATACAATTAACGTTTAGAAAAAAAAGATAGTTGATTGACAGAAATATAGATAAAGAATTAGGAAAAGTCCACAATTGTTTAAAATGACAAAGGGTTTATAGTGAACAGGTGTGAGTCGAAATAACTTTAAAGTTTGCAATTATTCCTTAAAATATATGATTAACATCACATGAACGATGAATACCTTATATCTAAGGAAAGTTATGTAAATGTTTATCGGACTTTACCTAAAGTGTTCAATTCATGAAAAGAATGGGATAGACATATTCATATTCAAAACGGATTTATCTTTATCCTGAATGTTTTTCCAGTATGAATTGTGAGTCAATCACAATCATAACAGGAATTAATTTCTTTGCAAATATATATAACAATTCAAAAAGATTGTCATTTTTAAAGCAAGCAAAATTTATATATATACCATGAAACACTTTTGCTGAAGTCTTTCTTTTCACATTCAAAGCTGCATATAAAGGCAATGGAGCTGATCCTCCGCTCAATTTTTCTTGTTGGTTTGTCAATGTTGAATTCATTCTCTAGTTGTTTTTTTTATTTAATGACAAGATAACAAGAATAATAAATTTATAATAATAAATTGCTGGAAATATACAATAAATTAAAGACATCATTAAAATTAAACATTCATATAATGCGGGTAGGGAGATAAAATGAATAGATGCCACGGTAAAGATTGCGCAAAATTTCGCAACTGTTAGATTCCGTCTCTGACATTTTATTTTAAATAAAGTATATTTAAACACAAACATTTACACGTGTTCTGTCGTTAACAAACTTATTGTAGTTAATTGCTAGTGTATTCACTAATCTAATAATTAGAAATGACCAGGTCAGGGATCTATGCATTAATATCGTCTCTCTGCGTTGCTACGTAACGTCGTATAAAACAAACTACGCATGTCTTTCAAAACTTGAAAAAGGTTTACTCTGTTTTGATCAATATTTTGCCTTTACAATTAGCCCTATGGCTTCTAGAACTAAAGCATTTTACCTCTTTTAGAAGTGTTTCACCTATGATACGTCCGTAAACATCAGTGAGGCAGAATGTGCCACTTGCAAATGCAGCTGTAATTTTTGTAACCACCCGAATCCAAAACAAAGGATCCGTAATGCATTCACATAACTCTGAACGAAGGTCTATAGCAGATTTCTTTTGTGGCCAATCAGGATGGGAATACAAAGTTGAAAGGTACCTATATATTTAAATAACTATGCTGCTTTTAACACAATTTTTATCTCCATGTATATTTGCATAGCCCTATATTCACATCTACTTTTATCAGTATCAATGCAAAGTATTTAATGGTAATTTCGTTTTGAAAGAAATAAAAGAGTTATTCTTCACAAATGTCCGTTTGTGACTAAAATAATGCAAGTAAGGGTAGCTTGGGCCTTCCCTCATCAGTACAGCTGGATATTCGCTAGAAGACCTACATGGTGTTGGTGCGACGTAAAACATAACCAATAAGGTTTTATAATACATGCAATGCAGTTGTACTTCATCGGCTCCTGAGTGTACTACAAGATGATTAAGACAAGAAACATGGCAATGCCATGAAACCAGGTTTTCAATTATCACCATTGTAGATAAATATGTTGTATTTGAAATACAAATACAAGCAACAAACAATGTAACTATGTGCAATGTAAAACATGAATAATGTAGGAGGAATTGCGCACAGAAGAAGTGTTCACTATATATATTCTGTATAAGGAAAAAAAACAAAGGGCCATAATTAGGTAAAAAATTATCCAATCACAAAACCCCGACAATATGTGCTAGGGCACTTGGTGACAAAGCTTCTGTGAAAGTTTGAACAAAATCCGTTGAGAAATGTAGGAAGAGTTCAGCACAGAAGAATTTGTTCAATTCGGTATAAGGAAAAAAAACAAAGGGCCATAATAAGGTCAAATATTATCCAATCACAAAACCCTGACAATATGCGCCAGGGCACTTGATGACAAAGCTTCTGTGAAAGTTTGGTCAAAATCCGTTGAGAAATGTAGGAGAAGTTGCGCACTGTAGAAATTGTTCACTATATATATTCTATATAATGAAAGAAAAACAAAGGGCCATAATTAGGTCAAATATATACCAATTGCAAAACCCTGACAATATGTGTCAGGGCACTTGATGACAAAGCTTCTGAGAAAGTTTGGTCAAAATCCGTTGAGAAATGTAGGAGGAGTTGCGCACAGAAGAAATTGTTCACTATATATTCTATATAAGGAAAAAAAAACAAAGGGCCATAATTAGGTCAAATATTATCTAATCGCAAAACCCCGACAATATGCGCCAGGGCACTTGATGACAAAGCTTCTGTGAAAAATCCGTTGAGAAATGTAGGAGGAGTTGCGCACAGAAGAAATTGTTTACGCCCGCCCGCCCGTCCGCCCGCCCGCCGACATACCTAAATCTAATAACCAGTTTTTTCCTTCGGAAAACCTGGTTAAAAATACAGCCTTTGCTATTGTTCTAGTATAATACAGAGACAGAATAAAGTTTTGGAGAAACAAGAAAGGAAAAAATATCTTACCAAGCTGACCCAGAGAGACCTACGTTATACATAACCATTTCTGCTATTTTAGAGCGGACCAGGGCGGACATGACGCCAGAAAATGCTATCACAGCACGAAATCCACCACCAGATCCTATAACTGCTATTCTTGGAACCTGTTGGTGTAAACAAATTTAAACTTGAACACTTAGATCACTTAGACTAACAAGAACATAAAACATCATTACATGTACATCACGTCAAATCTATCAATTAATTATTGTACAGTCAAATTATAAAAATAAATTATATTCAATGAGGTAAGTTACCTTAGTATTTCTACATATTTATGTTTACAAACTTTTATTAAATATTAAAAGACTATTAAGCATTAAAAACATAACCTTCGCTAACAATGGTCAGCAGTCTCTTTACAATTAAACTAATATGCATTAAAGTTTAAGTACCAAATCCTTTCCAGCTGGGGCATTGTCTTTAAGTTCATCTATAAATTTCATCTCGCGTAAACAATGGGTTTGTCTTTCCTTTATATAATCCTTTTCTTCGTCACAAAGACTATGTCCGAGCAACAATTTTGTTCCTAAATGACTTCATAAAACAACAAAAAATGTTAATTAACTATCAAAGAACTGACAAGTACAAACTTGGATTTAGCGAACTTGTCGGGGCATTTGACATTCAGCATGATGTATCCAAGTTTCTTATATAAAGAATACATTAATTATGAGGAATAAGTGTCTTATAAGTGTCTCAAATCTAAGCTAACATAACCGTACAACGAATAGTTGAAACATACGACGTTTTGAATGATACCATTGTTATGTATTATGCAGTATTGTTTTTGAAGCAGATACGTTCCTAATAACCAAATGAACGCTATATTCTAGTTCGTTTTTTTAAAGTGAAGACCATTGCAACTAGCTTTTTATGATCATGTAAGCTGGCACAAGTTCATTTCAAAGTAAATAAACAATATTCCAAGAATGTTGATTTTCAGCGTGAAAATTTGACTAGAGCATTTTTGTTTATGACCGGCCTCTGCACTGTAAAGAATTTGTCACCTCCGTGCAAACTGATCGGGTTCTAATTTGATAAATTTTAAGCTTTTTGGTTCTAAAATCCTTTATACATGGAATATACAGTTCCAAATTCAAAACAATTATACCAATTATAATTTGCAAGTGTAAAAGTTATTACAATTTAATTGTAAAACAAATTGAAAAAAAAATCAAACCAATTAAAAAAGTCCCATATGACTATATAAGGCTTTAACAATTTTGAAGTAAGAGAATTGAAAGGCAGGGTAATATAAGTTAAAAAAAAATTATGTTTAGGGAATCATAAATAATCCTTAACAAGAGCTATCACTTTATGTGAGTTATACCCCCGCAAGTTCGAAAAAGAGGAAGATTTTAGTAACAGAATACAATATATAGAATATAATTACTCTGTTTATAGTTATAGTTCTTGTGCACTGCACTTCCTGACCATTGCATGAAGTTGTCAGTACTTTTCAAGTTATGATCCTAACAAGGAAAAGTATCAAATGGCAATAACTCTGTAATTAGTCAAAATGGAGTTATGGTTCCTCTTAATGTACTTGACCCTTTGTATATAGTTGAATTAAATTCCAACCAGTGATTTTCGAGTTATGCTCCGGGCAAGAAAAAGGCAATGGAAAAGTAACAAAAGACCAATGACCCTAAAACAACTTTAGAAAGAGTTATAATTCTTAAGCAGTGCACTTCCTCTTATTGTGCTTGACAATTGTATGAAAATGTTTTGAATTCAATCCAGTAATTTTCAAGTTATGCTGCAAAAAAAGTAACAAAGGGCAATTACTCTTAATAAGTCAAGATGGAATTATGGTTAGTGTGCACTGCATTTCCTCTTAATGTGCTTGACCAGTGTATGAAGTTGTATTGAATTCCAACCATTAGTCTTCAAATTATGCTCTGGACAAGGGAAATGCAACCGACCACTGGACCGACCGACTGATCCCCGTACTGCATTCCGGGGGTATAAAAGTGCAGATACTTATTCATTAAAAATTGTACGAAACTTATTTTTTGTTTGTTTGTTTGATTAGAATTCATGTCACACCCACAAAGTATAGGTCATATGGAGACGTTCCAACTTTATAGGCGGATGAAGACCTTAGGTTCCGTTAGCCAGCTAGATAACGTCCTGATATGAAATAATCCAAAGTCTCTGTCGGCGAATGATTTGATTGATTGTCTTTAGACCAACTGGGCGGTCAAGGATAACCTACGAAAGTGCAAGCACTTATTTCCAGTAGGGTCCGTACCTTACAAGACTCTTGAGGCAGCTATGAGATACAAGGGAATCCGGAAACCAGTCCCTAGCTCTTATTGAAAAGATCCCTTGGTTCTTTTACACGCACAGTGTATAGCACTGATACATGTCAGAATACCCGGGTTTCTTACCAGTAAACATCTAGGTAGGTGGGAAACACTGTGTCTCTGAAAAATTCCAAGGGTGTTACCCATGATCGAACCCGGAACCTCAGGAGTGACAGTCAGTAACCAACTGAGCTATCGCGCTACCCAAAACTACCTTGTTAGTCACTTATTTTATATAATTTTTCAAAAATAAGTCAAAACGTTTTCACATAATTTTTGGGCATATAAAAATCCTTTTTATAATTAATTTAGCCGAATTCACATCATTTATAGTTAACTATGAAGGAAATGAAAAGTAATTTAAGGGTATTCAACAAATAACTATGTTCTTCGAGATTTGTTTTGGAAAGAATAGGCAAAAAAGTGTTCTCTTTATGAATGAATGTGCTGATGTAAAATATAAATAAAAATCAAATAATTTTGAAGAACTTGAGGTGCTTTGTTGTCTTTCCTAAAGTTTATCTTAAGATAATTTATCTTAAGCTATTTTCAACAAACGTTGCACTGATTCAAGAGTCAATAAAGAATAATGGCATAAATTGTAAAGATAGCTAGTGTAATTAATTTGATGTAAGTTGATCACTCATGTCTGTTTAACGGTTCAACAGGTGATACTTAAACAGAGGATAGCAGAAATGTCTGAGTAACCTGACTGAAGTTTACACAATAATGCACATTGTAAGTGGAGAGGTCATCAGACCTTTCTGCTGTGTCGAGAATGATTGCTGGCGGCATCAATTTTTTGAACTGATTTCTTATGAAGCCTAAACCATAAGAAGCATTTTACAAAAAGAAATGTTATGCACATAAGGCATTTCAAAATACGACTTTTTTTTGAAAGAAAACGTAACAACAAGTTGAACAAATCAGTAAATGGAAAAATCGGAAAAAAAAACATTTATTTTACATAAAAACTACAAACAGTGCTATCTTTCCGTTTTAAATCCTTCAAAATGTAAAAAGTGGTTATTGTTTTCTGAATAGGATATTACTTTTAAATTTATGTTTTGAAAAAAACAACAGTAAATACTACAGCTACAATAACAAGAAGCACAACTTTTGTAAGACCATGTGAATCGTGTACCGAAATTTTGATGTTCCTTTAACTTCGGAACACATAGCTGGTTATTCCTAATTAGAGCACATCCAGAAACTAACGGAAATAGCCGATATGTTGCTACTGGATTGCAGATGGACTTCAAACAACCAGAAATATTTACTTTCCCGCCATATGATCAATTTAACAAAGTTTCAACAACTGCAAAAGACCTCTCGTATGCTTCATATTAAAGAAGCAAACTTGCAATTATTTCCATTTATGTACATGTATTATTAAAGTAATTATCTTGATATGCCCAGTCCTCTTTTTTATGTTTTAGGTCGTCCTGCTGGGCACCTTGCCGCTGGGCCTTTATTGCAGGATCGTGTGGGTGTTGCGTTCATTGAACGCCGCCTTTCTTTGTTGATCTTTTGATAATATAATGTCAATTTAGAATCTGTATTAGTTCATAAGCTGAAATATTTACAATAATTGCAATCTTGTCTGTCACCAAGCTGACTACAGTTCAGATCTAGCATTTTTAAGGATGATCAGTCATCCAATTTTTTGGATAAAAAATGAACGACAAGACATTGATTCTGTGCAAATTTAGTGTGACATGATATTTTATAATTATACTAACAGACTATGTAAATGTGTTTTTTTTCTTCAAAGATTTGATCACATTGAAACAGTAAATGAGTAAATAATTATTACAACTTACTCGATTTTTGCCGACATTACAACTTTGATTATGACATCCTGCAATAAAATAAATGTGACTTTATTATGACATGTAAATAAATATGTTTCCTGTTTCATATAGAATAAAAAATCGATTTTCTTTTTAATGATGATTAAATGTTTTTTTTTAATAGTTTCCACAATATTTTGAGTCAATTTGAATAAGAACTAAATAAATTCGATAAAGATTGATTGCCGCTAGAATTCAATATCATAGCTCCCAGGAATTCTTTAACAGAAATATTATTATTTATCTTTCACTTTTGAATGTATAAACACATTTAAGACGTCAATTAGTAAAAAGACATTGATTTTAACCGAGTCGCTGTAGCATAGTTTCGTTAGATGCCATTTTTTATTTCAAAAATTTTTAGTTATGTGAGACAAAAAGGGAAAAGTTTTTCAAAAATTTTAAACGTTTAAAAAAAAAATTCCCGGGGGGATCCTTATTTTAAAAAAAAGAAAAAGAATGGCAGTTTTTTCGGGTTTTTTAAAAAAAAAAAAACCTTTTGGAAAAACAAAAACCCCAAAAAAAAACAATGAACTACACTGAGCGTAGATAAAACTGTCATGACAATATATTATGAGGAACGATATTTAGTCTCGAACTTGGAACCATTGATTCCAGACCAACTAGAGTCCTGCTAACAGATATCCAGAGGGTTAAAAAATTGTTAACATTGTAAAGATTTTAGACCAACCGTCCTGGAATACAATCCAACAGAAGTTGTGTTCATGTTCATAATACGCATCATTCTAAAATTTCTGAATAAGTGTTACCTCATCTACTTCTATATTTCTTTCTATTTTTTCTTTATCCAATTGCCTTAAACTTGGTAGTGGGATCTTCACAGTTGAGATAATTTTGACTTGCACTACGTAGTCTATCATCAGAGATATTTCTGTAAGTAATCATCTGCAGTTTTTAAATAGTTCGTTTCTCATCTCCATTCTAATGAGTTAAAGAAGAAAATATCCGAAACAATAACTTAAGACAGTATACTCAACTTTTGTAGCTTTTCAGATATAAAGATTTAAAACAATACCAGGTTTCAAAATGAATGATACACTTTTGTTATGATTATAAAGTTTTTCCCTAGAAATATCCTGGACTTACCCATTTCGTTTCTTTGATCATCTTTTAAGAAGAACTCAAACTTGTCCCTTTTGAATGCACTGGCTTCACGTTCAGCATATGGTGCTTTCTTAAAGTCTATTTTAATACATGTCTTTCCCAACAAATCTTAAATACAAGTATATTAAAATTTAATCATAATTCAACATAGAATAATAGTGGGATCGCTTGATGCTCATTAAATAAATGCTGATAGAAATGTTATTTACAAACTCAGGAAATCGTATGACATTACTTAACCAATAACTTTATGAGCATTTTGTGAAAAAATGGCTTTTTCCGTTGCAAAGCCTCCTGTTACAAGTTCAAATTGTTATTAAACTATAAAATGCTTTAATACTGATCAAACTTGGCACAATTGTTTACTGGATCATAACCTTTGTAACGCATGCACAATCATCATTTTCGTGTTAACATGGTACCGAGGGGAAATCTCAAAATTGCCAAAAATCACTATTTTGCGTTGCATTTATTTTCATTTAAAATGATTTCTAAGTGTTGCAAAGTCTGTTCAGTGTTGGTTACACCTTACCTTAAGATTGGCCAGAGGCCATTTTTAGCCTGTCATAGTCCAAAACTTTCTTGGTGTTGAGGATGGCGGAGCCCCCTCCCCTCACCCCAAAATAATAAGAGGGCATCCCCTATATGTAACGTTTTTATAGCAAGGTGGACGGTGCCAAAAAAAGTGAACAACATTTCTCAAACAAAAACAAATGCTTGGAGCCTAAATAGAACATTTTTCACTATCTGAGGCATCAAAGGGGGTCGCATATTTAATCGCGTATATTTGGGGTAAAGGGTTAAAGCACTTGTTCATATCTACTAAAGGACGTTAGCAAAACAATTGCCACGAAAGGTGATTCACGAATTTCAAAAACCCTTTAGTTTTTGTTCTCGAGAACACATGCAGCACAAGTTTCATGATTTTAACGGTATTTTATCCTTTCTATAGCAAAATACACATATATGTTACACATAGTTGTGATTTCAACAGGGTTTAACGTAAAATATTGACTCAAGTTAAGAGGGTGCTTTAGAATACCTGTTGAAGAAATGAAACTTGTTAGTAGCATAAAGAATGAGCAAAAGGGGCAGGGGCATGATGTATCTTTGTTAACAATAAATAGAGTAAAACATTCCATCGGCAAATCTCGAAATCCTTTTACTAAAAATACGAAACCAGGTGAGTTTCGAAGGCGACCCACTAAGTCAACTGATGGCGTCGGTCGTAAAGACGCCATTTATATTTCAAAAGGT
Source organism: Ruditapes philippinarum (assembly GCF_026571515.1). Lineage (NCBI taxonomy): Eukaryota > Metazoa > Mollusca > Bivalvia > Venerida > Veneridae > Ruditapes > Ruditapes philippinarum. The sequence continues at coordinate 24,601 of NW_026863092.1, read as the reverse complement.
GAATCCTCCAACCCAGAAAGAGATTGAACAACGTGTTTCTCAGGCTACAATTATCCAAATTAACAAACGTGTACAGCAGAGAAATTTAAAGTTCATAAGCTCAATGCAAATCAAATTAAGAAACGTTCATAGCGTCTGTTGTTACGTTTAGAAGAAACAACCTGTGGAAAGATTTTGTCATCACCAACGAGAAAATTTCTTTATCTCGATGGCAGTTATGGTCGTCGTCGGGTTTGTTATTACCGTAAAGGAGTACATGATGTTTCAAAACTTAAGTTTGTAAAACGTGATTCGTTTGCTCCAGGATTCATGGCCTGGGCAGGCGTAAGCTTCCATGGTAAAACGGATATCCATATTATTGATAAAGATGTAAAGTCAATTCAGACGTCTATATTTATAAAGTTCAGAAGCCTTTTGTCAATAAAAACCTTGCCAGGATGGATGTTTCCTGGATACCAAATTAAAGACATGGTCTTCAACCAGGAAATTGCATCCAGTCATACCTAAAAACACACACTGGTATACTTGCGTCAAAAAATCAACTTTGTAACCTCCCAAAAGTCCTGATGCGGCACAAACGGATTTTACTATTTGGGGTATCTTAAAACGACGTTTACAAAAACATTTAAGTTACACTTTGGCCGGTCTTAAACGAGCATTAAAGGATGAGTGAAAAATATTAAAACCAATAGTTATCAAAAAACCTTACAGGCATGGCCAAAGCAATGTAGACTCATTTACAACATGCATGGATCACAAATTGAGCATTTGTAACAATTAAATGCATATCAGTTTAAAATTATACGCTGTTACAAAGTGTTTCAAAATTCATGAATCACCGCTGGTAGATATAACTACTTGAAAAATGAATAGTCCAGTTTTGATCAGTATAAATGCAATTTGTCTTCTATAGAACCGAAGTGGGTTTTTTGTTGTACAACTTTGTTCTATCAAGTGCTCACATTTTTTATTAAGACTTTAAAAGAAACTGAACAGAACAAAATAGATGTTTCGTTATGACATAAACAAAGACAACATCTATAAGTATTTTGTTCACATGTATAATATCAGGTGAAATGTGAGAAACAAACAAAACATATTTCATACACTTTTTCAGAAGAGTGCTTCATATAAGCTTTACTCAAAAACAGACGCTTCCAATCTTACAATTAAGACGCTAATTAATGATATAAATCGATGTCAACATGAGGGGGTACACAAGAAGATACTAAAGGCACACAGGCAAATTTGATGGTCATCCATTATTGGTCTTTGGAAAGAACATGCTAAAGAACATCTCATTTGATTCCTGAATATATTTTGGCAATCTTGACAGAAATCGACCTTAGGCTGATAAACACCAAATACAGTGATAAAGTATTTATTGCTTCTTAAATTTTTTAATTAATTTGAGCAAAAATGTAACAGGATTACAAAGGAAATATCATGTAAATGATGCAGTGCTCTGTGGTACACACCAAGTGTTGAAAAAAAGAAATAAAGTATCGTTTGTTGTTCGTTTCTCCGCTGTTGGTTGTTTTATCAAATGAAATATATTCAATACATAAATCATTGATAAGATAAGGTCAATACACGGAAGTAGATTTCTTAAAAGTTTTACTTCATTGTTGTTATATTTTTCTGGTCGTCCGGGATCATTGAGTCTAGCATTTTAAGTGTTGAGAATTGAGTTTCGCTCGTTGGTTTCTAGGGGGCGCGAATGATGTTGCACTTTTTCATTAACCCTCATGTACAGACTCAGTCAAACCGAGTCTGTTATTTTCATATTATTTTATTGTTTTATAATTAACGATATAATTATGCGATATTCCTTTTAATTTGTTGTAAATGTTATAATAGATCATAATAGATTTTTTGACAATCATTTCATAAATAAAAATGGTTTGAACAATTGAAATGTTTTTTTTTTGACAACTCCATCTTGTTTTAAAATAATCAATTGATAAAAAGTCAAAACGCATTAAGGAGTTACCTTATGTTTTGAGTATCAACTTCGAAATCAATGTCATTTGTGTAAATCTTGTAAAATCCGTACACAGTTTAAAGTATTAATAGAATCAAACAAATTGCCAAAAATTTATGTCTTTTAATCGTTTTATCTATTTCTATAAAAAACAACTTTGATCCTTACGTGTTTTGAACCATTTCTTTGAACAGTACAAGTTGACAATTTCAAGGTTGAAAATATAGCAATCCTCTTCCAAAGCCTACAAATAGACAATATATAACAACAGTCCTCATGGCAACAACTTACAAATACAAATCTTTGTTGCAATACAATGGACTGGGCAAATGCACTTTTATAAACAAATAAAAACAACAATATATCATTGCTATTACTCTAGAACCTGTGAAATGTTTAAATGACCATTCCTTATGTAATATGTACTATATCATTTAATTTAAATAGAAATGAGAAATGATTGAAACATTATTTTCTGCTGCAGCAGTTAATGTTGGGATTTCCCCAAGTTGACTTGAAATCATAGAAGTCTACGCAGCGATGCTATATATTGTATAGCATTGCCATCATGACACAAACATCCCATAGACATTAAAATGTTTCCACCATTTTGGTAAGAAAGGACAAAAACTAGTTTTTATAGGTTTTGTTTAACTGGATAAAGGCTTTGACCAATAACTCGTGTCATTCGTTCACTTCGTAGAGTTAATAATATCAAATATTGTTTTCATTTCTTTCGGCTATAGGACCTCAGTGGAATTCTTTTAACAAAAGAAAACTTGGTATAGATTGATTTATGTATTTTCTTAGCTAGCTTAAGTAAAATAATTGCATCCACTTTTTCACTCGGTGGTTAAGGATTAGCTTTCATTTTGAGATACTTTTGGATGACGGACGGTAAAGAAATAACGTAAGCATTAGATGATGCTATTGTGACGAAAACATACTTTATAGTACATTTGACTGCCTCCCCTCTCTATAAAATAGAGAAATATAATTATCCATTCAAAAATTGACATGATGTAAAGAGTAGGTATTTCAGGTATTTTTACTATCAAATCTGTATAACTTTAGGGTATCCATCAAAATGTTTATATTTGAAATTGTTTATCTATTACTCACGATGTTTTGTAAGACAAGTCACTTCTCCTATAACAGCCGCTCATAAGGTTTAGTTAAAATAAGTTCCAAGAAACATTTTATTATTTAAGCCAATCAAGATTATTGTTTTTATTCACTGTGGGGTTGATGCTTCACCAGCATATAAACAGAGCGTGTGCAACGTGAAGAAGTCTGGTCCTGTCCGTGGGAGAGTGAAAACAAAGTCGTAAATACTTAATGGTACACAGAAATCTCAGATATCTGGTACTAAGGACGTTTTATGATTTCTGTAAAAATCCTTTTGGCATGAATAATTTTATTTTTATAGATATTTTAGTTTAGATTTGGTTTTTGCTCCGTACGGTAAAGATCGAAGTGGTAATTATATTTACTAGTACCCATCAATCTTAGATATCTGGTTCTAAAAATTTCTTTGCCGCTTCAGGAAGTATTTTAAGAGTTAAATTTAGAAAGTCTGCATGTTGTCCTTGTAAAGTTGGACAGAAATGATATTGCATTTACTAGTACACAGTCCTGAATCTTACATATCTGTGGCTAAAATACTTTACTGCTTCAGAAATAAGAAATAGGTTAAAAAATATAAATTTTAGTTTGATTGACAGTAAGTGTGGAATGAGTTTAATTGCTTCTTGGAATATACATTTTGTATAATATAAGAATAAGTTCGAGATTGTTATTTTGCATTTTATTATTTCTGGTATTATTTTTATAAGTTGATACATAATCAAAAGCTTAAAAAAGACAAGAACATTTTTATTTGAATATTTCAAATCAGTCGGGATAAGTATCCCAAGAAAAATTATATATTTGCATTTCAGAATATTCTGATTTAATTTTGTAGCACTGGAATGATAATCAACCGCTCGGTACACGCTACACTGTGACATCTCGGAAAATCAAACTGTTTTACTTGATTTTACATGTAATTTATCAAGTGTCCATTATAGAGGGTATTTGTTTGTTTGTTGTTTAAGACGTAATTTTTTTTATCTCGTGAACATTAAAGACAGTCTTCTCACTCGTGGCTACGCAAGTCGTGAGAATACTGTTTTTAAAGCTCACTTGTGTAAAAAAAATAACAGAAGCAAAATGGAGAGGTATTCATTTCTTTGGGAATAAGCTTAAATACAATGTAGAGCACCACATTATATTCTGTAATATGGTATACATGTATACTTAACAAGGTGCTCGAATAATTAAATGCTGAAATCTAATCTTTTCACTCGTGGAAATACATTTTTAGGCGTCTTATTCATCTATATACATTTATTTATATACAAAAAAAATGAACAAAAAAATGTAAGAACCATTTTCTTTTTATTTATGCTTCATAAAACAAGTTAAAATGAAACTTCCTTAATATTAACTTAAATACATGTAATAAAATCTGTTTTCCCCACTGGTAGCCTTATTTAGTCGAATGTCTCATAAAATACAAGTAGTCTTGGACTGACAATCGACGTTAAATGGCGATGATATTATTCATTTTATGAATGATCGCTTGTTTTAAAATATTAATTAAAAATAAAATTTAAACAAACAATTCTAGTAGGAGAAAAAGTCAAACCATCCATCCTTATTTATGTTACTTACGACGAACTTATATAAGATCTGGCTCTGTTAAATGTAAGCGGCCGCCATTTTTAAAAGTCGTGAATTTCACAGGAGGAAAATAATTGTGTTTGAATCAGGGGATGTCATTTAGATTTGTTAGCCATACAACCATATTTTGGTGATTGGTAATTCGAATGAATTGAAGTATTTTTTTTTCTTTTTAATTACTTTTGAAATTTCAGTTATTTATCAATTTCAGCTTTGCTTTTCTCTAAACAACACTGCCAATGTCAGAATTGTCAACAGTAATAAAAATGAGGTACTGTTGGGGAAAATCGGTGAAATTATTATATATAATTTTCACGGATAAATCAGTAATCCACTGAAAAGCATAAATTTAAAGTAACTGTACATGTATACGTACATGTTAAACAGATACACTAATAAACAAGATATGTTCATATATTTACTACATCTATAAAAGAGGTGGCATTAAAACTCATAATGAGGAAATTTCTTGTACCTATAAAAACAATACATTTGCCGATTGATTTAATGAATACCAATTTCAATATTATATTATATATGTGTTTGGTAGCAGTATAAACAATATAATGTTTTACCACACAAAAACTTCTTTTTCATATCATGTATGGTGAGATAAAATAAATTCTAATAATATTAAATTTCTTATGTTCTGAACTTACTTCAAAAACTCCAGGTGGATCACTCCTGTAATGTAGAAAAAAAGTATTTGTACATATCATCTTTTAGCCTGCTAGCGGCAACTGAATCCGTCTGTGCTTCAAGTGCAGTTTATCATCAGCCGGTATTTCCATACCTCCTGATCATGGACTGCACTTTTCGCTATTCAGTCAGTATAAATTATATTCATATTTTTCCTGAAAATATTTATAATAGTCCCTCAATATGATGAGATGTTTTGACAAAATTAACAGATGAACAAGACAATTTAGGTTTTTTTCGCGGGATAAAGGGTAAGACATCAATCACTGTGGTTAAGAAGGACAAAAACAAAATATTATATCGTGAATGGTTAAGTGTTAGCAATTATTGAAATTAATCTATTATACGCATTATTATTATAATCAGTTTTAAAGTTCTTCAATCTTTTAAACGAGTAAAATTTATTTCATAATATAAAATATATATATACCCTTTTTATGTTACCGAACCATTTAGACTTATCAAATGGTACGGTATATTAATAATTTTTTTCACATTCAATACAAAAATCAAAGTCCTGAAGGGCCATAATGGTTTACGACAGAGCTCCAGATAGATTTTAAAGTAATGAGTTTTAAACTTCTTGATTAATACACAGCCAGATTTCAAATTCAATTAGTTTTTTCCATAAACTTCAATAATATTTTATTTGTTTGTTTGTTTGTTTGTTTCGGAGGGGGTTATATTTAATGTGTGTATTTAAAGTAAATTATCAGATGAGCAACTACATCGTCTCTAATGAAAGACACAGTTTTCTATGACTGAAGTAACTTTTCTCAAGGTAATGTTAAGTCCACTATGTTTCACGTTTATTTTCAGACTAGAACGATGACATTTGCTATTATTACCCCTCACTTTTTTCGTAATGCTAATTTCCCATAGACCTCTGGGAATTATTTTTACTGTTAATGCAAGTGTACCACGTGACTAAGAATTTTGTACTGTTACATAGGTAACAGTATTTTTTTACAGTGTAAAATCTGGTCACGTGGTCTATATTCTAAATAAAATGGCCGCCATTTTTTCTATATTCATTCTTATATTCAACGTTAAACCCCAATAGGACATCAATTTCTTCATTGGAGTAACTATGACACTCATAAAATTTAGTTGTTTGCAACCTGGTGTGCTTTTCGCGTATAAAATATCTTTTTGTTGAATAGTCAAAAAGTGATCATCCGTTTTCAACGGAGATAATTGCAATGTAAATAATTATGTGTCAAACTGGAACATGCAGACGATTTAAGAATGCAACAAAGGATTATTTTACAATTTTAATTAGTGAAACGTATATGGTGGACAGACATAGGATATCAACGTTATTTTGTCAAAAAACGTGCTAAGAATATTCTTGAAACAGAAGGATCAGATTTCACAGATCATAACCGTGTAAATGGGTTAGTGTTTTGTTTTCTAAATAAAACATAGCTTATTGTATGTTTATGATTTGTAGATATCATCACTTGCTTAAAGAATAAAAGAAAAAGAAAACTTCTCAAGTAGGCCTAAAGTACACTTAAAACTTAAAAGGTAAGGGCAGTTTAGTTATTGTTACTCATGGTTTATTTTTGTTACAGTTAGATTTAGTTGACAATTTCAGATCATCACAGTATTTTTGTTCGGGGTAATAAAATAAATAACACATGGGTTTGTGAGTAACAGTAAACATATCATTCCTCGTAAAAATACTGTAACAATCATAGCGATTTACGGCCCTTAAGTACAGGAAAGCCATTTGCAGGTAAATATACGTTAACAATACGTTGCACCTGAGACTATATTATTTTTAAGGTTAGTTTGCTGTTATTCTGTTGTAAATAATAATGCGAGTATGTCTTTTATGTAATTTCAATGAAATGTATAAAAAGTTTCTACTACAATGTTTTAATTGGCATTATTTGTAATACAGACTAAATGATCTATATTACATTATTAGCAGGTGCTCGTTTCTGTATAATCGTATTTTAAGTTGATAATAGCCGTAAGAGGGCGTTGTTGTGCAAAGCATATATAAGCAGAGGTATTCAAGGTGAGTTTGGGTTTTTGTTGGTGGAAGTCAATTGTCAACATCTAATCTTTGAGTTTTGAAGTTATACCTTCTATATATTGTCTGTGATCCGTGATCTCTAGGGGGCAACGCTACCGGAGAGGATTGCAGATTTTTATATAGTAGAAAGTAAACCGGGCTGCAGGATATTTGTTGGACAATTGTTTTGAGATAAATAAAACAGAAACCTAGGAAATACGAACATAGTATAATAGGTAGGCATCGAGACGGGTTATATGTTAGAAAGGCATCGAGACTAGGCATAGAGACTAGGAAAGATTTGGGATTATAACCAAATATATCAATATTGTGTATTGTTTATCTAATAAGTGTTTAATTCAAGTTGATTAATCTATAATCCAATTATTTTGAAATCATTGGTCTTCAGTAACTTAGGTAAGGAAACCTAGAGGAAAATTATTGATATACAAATACGAATATTTAAGCTCGGTACACGTTACAATACTGTTACCCTCGGTTACGCCTCGGGATGATATTTTTACTGTTACCCACAAAACCCATGTGTTATTTATGTATTAACACGGACTCGTTTCCATTTAGGATTTCTATTTTGAATTCTCCATTATTTTTACAAAATCTAGCATAAACAATATCCTGTCTGTTTAATTTTAGCTCGTTCCGACGTCATTTTCACATTTGTTTCTGACATCGAAATCACTCATAGCACATGACAAAACTGAGCATAAGCGTTGTTGTGGTACCTTTTAACTCTGACAAAATATACCACAGTAAATAATAATATTCATTCGCGTTTGGTTTCGAACTTATGTAAATTGAAATAAAATAAATTTATATTCAGGTTTCAATGCCGAAAATGATAATGAACATACGGCGAAAAAAAAGTAATCTAACTAAAAGATATTTATTTGCAAGCAGAAACAGTAAACTTCGAAGAGAACTATTTTGTATCGCTCATGTTTAGAAATAGTGAACACGTTGCCGTGAAGATTTATCTGACAACTAGATTGCCGTAAGCCATAAAAGGAAATGACGATCATTCTTCTTTGAAGATCCTGTTACTCAATTTTTTTTTATAGTTTTATATAATAAATATTATGCTGAAATGAAGATTTATCATTTTTGTAAGTTCCAAAAAGCATTATTTGTAATTATATTACCGAATTTACATTTCATGGTAATAAAGGGAGGTAATCAGAAATTTATTTTCTGTAAAGTCTAAGTCAAATTTTTCAATTAGAAATGAATGCATATATCTTACTGATTACATATTATGTAGACACATATTTGCAGAACTCATTTTACATATTTGTGGACGTTTGAAAATGGTTTAGATGCATAATTATATACATATATAGAACTTTACTTAAGTGTGGTAACAACCTTTATAACAACATACATGGTCTTTAAAAGAAACTATATACTTACTCGGACGAACTGCAGGTTTTTTGTTCAACCATATTTTCTGAAACGACAATTTTTTACATGGTTACGTTATATTATTTACATACCACGTACTATTTTCATATATAAAATGCATTTAAAACAGTACATTACAACAGCTCTGTGATTCAACTGGTGCTGTATGGCAAAGTAAATAAATTATCTGATAAAAATGCAAAACAAAGCTAGGGTCTAGCTCTAGGTCCAATAAATCTGTTGAAGGTGTGCTATTCAACTTTAGGTTGCGTGATCTGAGCCCAGGTCTTTGCAGACCCTGGCTTCCAGAAATTTATGTCAGCCGGGCATGAATATTTTGTTGCTTGCAGGGCTTAAAACACTGTAACTGTTGGTGAGGACCGCCGCAATTTAAACATGCATGCAAATAAACGCAACCATACTTGTTACACACCCCTTTAAAATTAGGGTCAAAACATTTCCGAATTTACCTAGTGTCCTGATTAGACAGACTTGTTGGTGATGCCATATATAGAAGCCAAAGCCTTACATGAGACCATCTTACAGCTGGGTCATTGCCATCCGTAGGCTGAATTGTTCATCGTAGTTTCTTCAATCATAAACCCATGTTTTTTTACCAAGCCTTATTGTTTTAATATATTAACAAAATTATTGGACCCTTTCTGGTTGAGCAGCCAAACATATTGCCCCAAAAACCAAAATAGCATCAGTACATTCTCCAATAGTGGCTATATGTTTGGAAAAATTTTGTGGCTTTACAAAAAGACCGTCCGTAAGATCAGCTACCACAACACATGCAGGAACATCTGTGATAGTGGAGTCATTTTGTAAGATGCTAGCTAGATCAATGTATTGACCTGCGACTATTTTAACCTTCTCAGATGCAGACACTGTAACCCCAAGGTCTTAGCTTGCACTATTGCGTGGAGATGATACTGAATAATTTGCCAAGGAATTATATTTACCTTTCTCCAGACCAGTGACAATTGGTAAGTTTTCCACGGCTGGCATTTCAGGTTGTTCTACCTCATCAAATACAGCTTCTACGGGCATTGCTGCATCCAACCCACGAGTCACTGTGCTAGTTGGAGTTGCAATGGAAGACATAGTCTCGATACGCGGCACTTTCGTTTTATCCGCATCCTCTGGATACTCTGGATACTTCCTTTTATTTCCTCTTCTTGCATGCATACTTAAAAACAATGGTAATCAGTGATGAATCTCTGACAAAAATCAATGATCCGAAAAATGTTGATGAGATGCACATCAAGACATGGTATTGATCATTCCCCTAATGTTTTGATGAAATTGCACCAGTAGTTCCTGAGAAGTAGTCCAGACAAACTTCTGTGTAGCAAGCAAAACAAAAAGCACCTGTTTTAACCAAGGGCAATAACTCAGCCAAATATTATTCAAGCTAAAATGAGTGTATTATGCACAAGTACTTCAAATACCATTCAATCCTGTGAAGTTTCATTGAAATTGCATAAATGGTATATGAGGAATAGTCCGGACAAACTTTATTAACACCATTTTCATTCAAGTGCAAAAACTTGGCCAAAAATCATCAAAGAAGAACAACTGTCTTATATTTGCAAGTTCTTGACCTACCAATCGATCCTGTAACACCCGAGTTACACAGAGCTATCGGTGATTGATCGGTAGTTAGTTTTAGCCAAGTTATGGAGTGAACCGATGACAACGTATTTAACACCGATATCACCTATTGGTGACCTGTTTTCCACCTAGCAACTGCTATTGGGGAAAAATAAGATTTATCGGTGAAAAATTACCGTTTGGGATTTTTCTCGATCGGTGAAAATATTTTACAAATAACCGACAGCAACCTATATTACGAAATATGCAAGCTCATAATCACCGATATCGGCGATCGGACAAAGATAACCAAATATGAATCACCGCCCATATCTGACAGAAATTGTTAAACCACGCCCGATTTAGCTCCGATTTAATCATTAAAATCATTCGGCCAAAAATCATTCAACCGGAAAAACGTGCAATATGCTTAAGCTACAGATCAATCCATGAAAGTTCCATTGAAACTTCATTAGTGATATAAGAGGAGTAGTCCGAACAAACATTAAAAATTTAAAAAAGGGCCATAACTCGAACAGTAATCATTTAACCAAGAAAAATGCTAACAATATGCACAACTAAACTTGGTACTGATCATTCTTGTAAAGTTTGGATGAAATTGTACCAGTAGTTTATTAGGAGTATTCTGGACAAATTTTGTGACGGAAGGACAGACAGACGGACAGACGGACGACAGGAAAGTTACTTTATATGTCGCCACTACTCCGTAGAGGTGACGCAAAAATCTTAAGACACAATTCACTTACAAATAGTTAATGTTTCTACTGATAGTACTTCAAAATTTATTTATTTATCTTATTTTATATAGATATCATAACAAATATGAACTCCTAATTCTATGGCAAGATTAGATAAATTAATGCTGCAAACTTGTAGCTATCTTCAGTTTGCTTCAGAGAGAATTCTCTGAATTTAGCGGAAATTTATGAGTTCAAGTCCCGCGAAACTTACCCATTCGTACATTTATTATCAACCAAACAAATTTTGTGTACTTATAGCTCATAAGCAATTGTAGACATCAACAGTATTAAACTTCAATCAAATAACTTCATGATAATTTACTATTTTCTATATCATGAAAATTATGATAAATAATATATTCAAATGATTAATTCCGTCAATAAGAATATTCAGCAAAATTTAATAAGAAAGCAAAATTTGCATGGAGCAATTATAAAATTCAATTGAATTCAAGCCATCCAGTCCACTGTAAGACCCGAAACAAATAATCTATTCTACCCGTCACAAGATTCATTTTGTTTTAGATACAAGAACCTATTTAAATATGAAATTTAAGGATATACGGGCTCGCAACTGCGAGTCTATATTTCGTAAGGATTAAACTAAGGAAACAATAGAAAACAACTTTAAAATCCAAATTCATGAAAGTTTGCTTCCAGCTGTTTATATTATTCACTCGTCTGAGCTGGAATCCAAAATAAATTTGGACAATCAAATTTAATCTTACATAGCGAGTTAAAAAGTACCAATTTTAAAGCCATTTTTAAAAGCAGCGAGTATTGGTTTAAACGCAAAGATATGATGAAATGACCGGGAAAAATATAAAAAGGCAAAAATGCGCACAAGCAGATGGACACTTATGTTAATTAACAAAATGAAAACGTGCTATAGGGAAGATAGGTAAAGTAAAGTTAATCAAACGTCAGGGTAAATATAATTGATTTAAAAGAAATCATTAATGTTCCATGCCCAAAGGTAATGGGGTCATGACATAAGAATTTTTTTCCAGACTAGATACGAAGACATCTGCTATTAACACGAACTCATTTCCACGCATGATTACCTATTTTGATTTCTGCATTCTATTTACAAATTTAGCATAAACAATATGCTGTCTGTTTACTTGTTTTGCTCGTTCCTACGTCATTTCCACATTTATTTCTGAAAGGGAGATCAGTCTTAGCACATGACAAAACTGCGCATAAACGATGTTGTGGTACATGTACGTTAACACTCAGACAAAATATACCACAGTAAATAGTAATATTCATTGGCGTTTGGTTTTGAGTTGATTCAAATTGAAATAAAATAATGAACGGGACACAAAATTTACCAAATAACAGACTCTGTTAACCTTTGACCTCTAAGTGTGACCTTGACCTTGGAGATAGGGATGCAGGTGTTGCGCATGACACATCCTCTTATTATAGTGACTATTTGTGCGAAGTATTTTCAAAATCCTTTGATCTATGAAAAAGTTATGGACCGGACACAGAATATACCCGGTAAGAGACTATGTATTGACTAAGTATTTGACCTCAAAGTGCGATCTTGACCTTTGAGGTAGGTGACAGGTTTTTGCGCATGATACATCTTCTGATTATTGTGAACAATTATGGCAAGTATTTACAAAATTCCTTCATAGATAAAAAAAAGTTATGGACCGGACACGACATATACCCTCAAATAGACAATGTTGACCTTGAATGAGCAAGTACAACCTTGACCCTGAAGGTACGGGCCTGGTTGTTGCGCATGACACATCGTCTTATTATAACAAACATTTGTGCCAAGTTAATTCTAATTCCTTTGATAAATGATTAAGTTATGGACCGAACACGAAATATACCCTGTTACAGACTATGTTAATATTTGATCTCCAAGTATGACATTGACCTTGAAGGTAGGCGACAGGTTTTTGCTCATGACACATGGTCTGAATATTGTGAACAATTTTGGCAAGTATTTACAAAATCCCTTCATAGATAAGAAAGTTATGGACCGGACACAACATATACCCTCAAATAGACAATATTGACCTTGAATGAAAAAGTACGACCTTGACCCTGAAGGTACGGGTCTTGTTGTTGCGCATGACATATCGTCTTATTATAACAAACATTTGTGCCAAGTTATTTCAAATTCTTTTGATAAATGACAAAGTTATGGACCGGTCAAGCACTATACCCTGTAACAGACTATGTTAATATTTGACCTCCAAGTGTGACCTTGACCTTGAAGGTAGGTGACTGGTTTTTGCGCATGACACATCGTCTGATTATTGTTAACAAATATGGCAAGTATTTACGAAATCCCTTCATAGATAAGAAAGCTATGGACCCGACACGACATATACCCTAAAAAAGGCAATGTTGACCTTGAATGAGCAAGTGCAACCTTGACCCTGGAGGTAGGGGTCTGGTTGTTGCGCATGACACATCGTCTTATTATAATAAACATTTGTGTCAAGTTATTTCAAATTCCTTTCATAAATGACAAAGTTATGGACCGGACACGAAAGTGTGACGGACGGACGGACAGACGGCCGGACACACAGACGGACGGACGGAGTCTATTTCTATATCCCCCTTTTTTCTTCCAAAAGGCGGGGGACAATAAATTAATATTCAGGTTACAATGCTAAAAATGATAATGTACATACGAAAAAAAATACTGAATATAATGTAACTAAAAGATATTTATTTAAAAGCACAAACAGAAAACTTTACACCATTTTAAGAGAACTATTTTGTAAAGCTCATGTACACTTTGTCATAATTATTTATCTGTCAACTAGATTGCCGTAAGCCAGTAAGGGAAATGACGATCAGTCTTCTTTAAAAGAAACATTTATACTTACTCGGTCGAACTGGAGGTTTCTTGTTCAACCACATTATCTGAAACGACGATTTTTTTACAAACGTTACAATATCTATATACCACGTAATACTTTCATGTACAAAAAAAAAACACATCACAACAGCTGTATCATTCATTTGGTGCTGTTTGGCAAAAAAAGAATAAATTATCTGATTACACATGCCTTTAAAATTAAAGTCAAACTATTTCCGAATAAGCCTAGTGTCCTGAGTAGACAGATTTGTTAGTGATGCCATATATAGAAGACAAAGTACGGAATTTACAATAGACCATCTACCAGCTGGGTGCCTGGTCATCCGTAGTCTGAATAATTCATCGTAGGATCAGTAACCACAGCATATGCAGAAACATCTGTGTCTGTTGAGTCACTTTGTAAGAGGCTAGCTAGCTCAACATATTGACCTACGATTATTTTAACTTTATAGATGCAGTGTAACACCGCAAAACGTCCGTACCGCAAAACGTACGTATATGGACGTTTTGCGCCGCATATCGTCCACAATTTTCTGACGTAAATTTTGCGGCAAAAAGGCATGGTCCTGCCGCATAACGTCTATATTTTAAGGTTAATACATGTATAACTTTCGTTAATTTTGACCTGTCCAGTTATAATCGAGTGTTATTGTGTGTTAACTTTAGCTCACCTGAGTATGTGCCTGTCTGTCCGTCCAAATTAAGCTTGTTACCACCTTAGCATCTACATACCCTAAGCAATTTGTCAAGAGTTATCTGCCCTTGAATTACAATATCTGTTGTATTTCACATTGTTACCACTCCAACGCTTTCATTTCTTATTCAATCTTGACAATTTTCAACAGAATATCTATGATCATAAAATCTCAACAAAGTTAGATTATAGGCTAAATCTAACAAAAAAAAAAAAAAAAACAATAACAAAAACCGCATTATATTTCACCTTGTTAGTGCTTTCGTTCCTTCTCCATTCTTAATTTTTTTAGACAGAATATGTATAACAATAAAGTCTCGATCAAGTTCATTTATGAGCTAAAACGACTGAATATGTCAAGTTTTATTTGCTTTTGAATAATAAAAATAAAAACATATTTTAAAGTCAAATTATTGAATTGGGATAAAACTGCCATTTCTTTGTTATCAATGATCAGATGTCATTCAAACATTTATGACAGGACAGACATCTTGAATAGTTCAACTAAAAAAATGACCTTGAAATGACCCTGATCTCAAGGTCACTATTGAATTTTGCGTAAATTACCATTATATCTTTGTCATTTACAGATATTTGGATATTGATGACCATTTCAGACGTAGAATTGAATACTGATATCAGTTATCCAGATTCTGGCCAAGTACATGAAATGTACTTGCTTTTTATTTGTAATATTCAATGCTATCTACCCTTGTCATGTGGCGCCTTTATAGGCAGGTGGGTGATATAAGGCCATCATGACCTTTTTGATTTGTCCAATTATTCCCTGCGGTCTGGAGACCGCAGGTATTGGTACGCGTTTTACTTTTGAGGCATGGAGGAGCACGTGACCTGTTTTCGGTACATGGAGGAGCATGTGATCTGTAAACCGTATATGATTGGTTAATTGACCTTTTCGAAAACCCAGCTAAATACCGTTTGCCGTTACGTTACGGATTTACCTGTAGGGAATAAGTCCGAATTACACTTGAGAACAAAACTCTATTACGTGATGTTTCTAATTTTTATAGTTATTTCACCGTACTTGAATGATGTGTTTGAAAATTATCAATGTTTCTTTAATATCTATCTCAAATTTTACAAACAATAAATTGTTTATACTGAAAATGTGCAAAATGAAAATATTCGTAGTGGCATCTGCCATAATAAAAAAGAGATATTTTTCTGCGTAAACTTGTTTGTTTACTTTATTATTTATTATTTTTTTTTTGCTCGGAATTATTCATAAAATGGTAGGCCTATTTAATCATTTTCTTAAAAAGAAATAATTGTTTTATGTTCGACCTTCTCCGGTCTTCAACGGTCACATGCAGTTTCCAAAGACCTTCTTCTATATTGTTCGATTATTGTCAACTATATTCCTGTTACAAACGTTTATTTATTCCCCCTCCAAAATAATGTTGAAAATAGTTAAATGAAATATCTTTATATCATTAAAATGTTCACCGCAGGAAACCATTTTACTTGTAAAATTACATTGTTTAATTATAAAATTACATTATGGCATTCAAACAAAACGCTTTTTTACGATATTTTAAGGTATGCTTTAGTTTTTATTAATGGAACACAATAAACTTCTTTTTCATCATTTCCTATGCGGAATTATGTTTGTTATAATATAACCTATTACACATTATCTATGTAACTTATAGACGAAATGTTTTGTTCTTCAGGCGACAAAATAATACGGTTTTAGTAAAGGCACGGACTTTCCGGCTAACCTATAGATTAAATCATTTTTCAAAGTTATATTTTATGACAATTTCAAACTTGCATTTACTAGATTTGTAGTTCAAAATATTTGAGCAGCGTCAAGCAGAAATGCGCACTATCGTCATGTTTACCACCACAGGCACGAGTATCGGACCTGGGAAGAAAAAAAATATGACCAGATTGATAAAAAAAACCTGTGTTCATCTTAAAAGTGTCAAAAAAACCCAAAAAATGAAAATAATGACCCCCTCCAAAAATATACTATAAGTTAAGAGAAGGCCGGAAACTCCAGATTCGAGCCTACGAGCAAGGGATTCATTTCCCGGGCCGTTGTGAAAACAATTGGCCAGACAATTAAAAGAAACTTTTATCACTATTTCACGTTTATATTAAGCTTCAAAATGAGACCGACCCCAAGTCTCTAGCCCTTCCCGTTCATGAAATATCTATCAGGAAACGAGCGAATTCGTGCTAAAAATCTTTGGTAGACAGAATTGCGGCACAACAATTCGGTACGTAAACATAGACTAATACATGAATGTCAGCTGAGGACGGGTCAAAATCACTTGAATTTACTAAATAATATTACTAAATACATTAAGTTGGACCACTCACAACCGTCAGTAGCATCTGATACACGCACAATTTGAATCTTAAACCTTTCCACGGTCTTTAGATTCCTTTCTACGCCATTGTCAATCAGCTGTTCGATATTTTGTAACGAGTCTTCTGATTGGCCAATAGCAACGAAAACCGCAACGTTTCACACAAGGATGCCTAATGGCGTAGACAGCGATTGAAAGACCGTGTAAATGTTTGAAAGTCGAATCTCGTGTGTATCAGATGCTACTGACGGTTGTGAGTGGTCCAACTTAATTTATTTTAAATTAGTAATATTATTTAGTAAATGCAAGTGAGTTTGACCCGTACTCAGCTGACAAACATGTATTAGTCTATGTTTACGTACCGAATCTTTGTGCCGCAATTCTATCTACCAAAGATTTTTAGCACGAATTCGCTCGTTTCCTGATAGATATTTCATGAACGGGAAGGGCTAGAGACTTGGGGTCGGTCTCATTTTGAAGCTGAATACAAACGTGAAATAGTGATAAAAGTTTCTTTTAATTGTCTGGCCAATTGTTTTCACAACGGCCCGGGAATTGAATCCCTTGCTCGTAGGCTCGAATCTTGAGTTTCCGGCCTTCTCTTAACTTATAGTATATTTTTGGAGGGGGTCATTATTTTCATTTTTTGTTTTTTTTGACACTTTTAAGATGAACACAGGTTTTTTTTTATCAATCTGGTCATATTTTTTTCTTCCCAGGTCCGATACTCGTGCCTGTGTTTACCACATATTGATGATGTTCAAAAATTGCAATCTCATCTTTGAGAAAATATATTAAAATTAGTTACTGACCCGATACGGGGATACACGGTTCTTTAGGAAACCATAACGGGACTCAACCCACAGAACCGTATATTACGGTAACTAACCCTTAAACGATTCTATCACGCCGAAAACCTTACTCATCGTTTATTAAGCATAACCAAGGAGACCATACCACGTCCCCCGCGACAAAAGCTCTCTTGCTCAATTATGACTAGGCGACTTAAAAGCCCCATCTCCATGACAATGCAGCTCTCTCCCTCAAATATGACTACGCTGTCAACCCCCCCCCCCCCCCCCATCCCCCGTAAAATGAACGGTAGAACCAAACCGCCATAGTCAACAAGAACAGAAAAAATCATTCCCACTTCTTGATGCAATTATATGAAAAGCTATTGTCAAAAGCAAAGCTTAATTTTAATAGTTTTTGTCATTCACTCAGTCCAATCCCCAGTTCGTCCGTCCGAATAGCCGTCCTTTTCTGTATGTCTATGTAAGATTACATTTATTTCAATATAATCGTTTTTATATCTCTGCTGCTGTTTGGTTCCATACCATAAAAAAAACTATTCGAAAAACATCCTAGACTTAGGCACACTTCTTTTTTTTTAAATAAAAAAAGTCAGAATTTCATAGGATCACAAAAATATTGAACTTTAATAATTATTTCGTCATATCTTTACCTGAAACATATGAAACTGACAGAACCAATATAAGTAACGTTTATAATGAATATATTTTAATACAGAAAATATGGACGATATGCGACGCATAGACACACTCTCGCCGCAAAAAGTACCAAGTTCGATATGCACCGCAAAAACGTCCACATATGTACGATATGCAACGCAAAATGTCCATACGCGTACGTTTTGCAGTACGGACGTTTGCGGTGTTACAATTCAGACACTGTAACCCCAAGATCTGAGTGTGCGCTACTAATTTGAGGTGGTACTGAAAAATTCGCTAAAGAGTCACAGTTACCTTGCTCCAGACCAACAACATTTGGTAAGTTTTCCAAGACTGGCATATCAGGTTGTACTTCAACATTTACGGGCACCGCATAACCTGGACCCTTCCTTGTATTATCCCTTCTTGAATGCATACTAAAATAAAAAAAAATCTCTAAGATTTATCTCTAAGTATTAAACTTTAATCAAATAACGTCATGATAATTTTACCATTTTATATCATGAAGATTAAAATTGAGCATGGGGCAATTATAAAATCCAGTTGAATTCAAGCTATCTAGTCGAAATCTGCCCATCCACAGCAAGACCCGAAACAAATAGTCTATCCTACCCGTAACAAAATATGATAAACAAGATCATCAAGGAAAGGCGGCGTTCAATGGACGCAGCCCCCAAGTGACCCTGTAACAAGAGCCACCGCCGGGCGGGGGCAACGCTCGACTTTTTACTAACAAAGAAATGTTTGAACAAAATCTTAACGTTTCCTTTTTATAAAATTAATCGGTTTGTCTTGTCACATTAGTTTTGTCTTAATATTTTAAATAGAAACACGCAATTCTATAAATAGAAAATTCTATAAATAGATACACGTGGTGGAGGCTAGTGTTGACACGTGGTGGTGTCACGTGGTTGACACATGGTGTCACGTGGTGGAGTCACGTGGTGGAATCACGTGGTGGAGTCACGTGGTGGAGTCATGTGGTGTCACGTGGTGTCACATGGTGGTAGAGTCACGTGTTGTTGTTGTTGATGATGATGATAAGTTGATCCCTTCAATAATAGCAAAGTTACAGCCAGTTACAGCCAAAACAATGAAAATTTCAATAATTTGAACTTAAAAGTCATGGTCATTAATGAGTGAAAGTCAAGGTCTTTCTAGTTATTTTTAAGGGTTATCCTTGAACATTATTATGTTCAAGTTTGAAGACAATCCATTCAAAAATAACAAAGTTACAGCTAATAATAGACAAAAAAATGAAAATTTCATGATTTGATCTTCAAAGTCAAGGTCATTTATAAGTGAAGGTCAAGGTCTGTCTGGTTATTTTTAAGGGATATCCTTGAAGATTATTATGTTCAAGTTTGAAGACAATCCATTCAAAAATAACAAAGTAACAGCCAATAACAGCATGAACAAGCAAAATTTGGACTTTTAACCTTGAAGGTCAAGGTCATTTATGGATGAAGGTCAAGGTTAGTGTAGTCTACTGAAAGGTCTTGTCCCAAGGGTTGTTGTAGTCAAGTATGAAGACAATACACCAAGAAATAAAAAAGTTATGATCCAGGTACAAGTTTGCGGACGGGAACGGCAACGGCAACGCCGCCGCGACTATAGCAATACCTTTACTTTTTTTTCAAAAAAGAAAGAGTAGAGCTAACAAGAGCCAGTGGCAAAGAGCCCAGGTGGACCCCAAACAAAAACAGGAAAACAAGCCTCATTTTTTAGATAAGAACTTATCTATATTGCCAGCTCGCAACGGCGAGTCTGTATTACCTAAGGGTTTTACTTAGAAAACAATAGAGAACAACCTTAAATTCCAAATACATCCAAATTTTAACAGAAGCTTGGCTTTCAGCTGTAAAACTGATTCACCTGTCGGAGCTGGACTCCAAAATTTATTTGGCCAAGGGGGTTATTGATTTATTTAGTTTTGTACAGTACTTGTGTGTATTGTCACTCATTCCACTACTAATTTACCTATAACAGTTAATCTTCATATAGGGAAACTCCTTGATGGGTTCTACCTATCGGTCAAAATGTCACTGGGACCTGATATATCAAAAGATTGAACGAGTGCATATACACAGGGACTTCATTCTTTCTATGTGGATGCATCTTGATATATCTTGTCCTCGGGTGACCTCTTTGAGGCCTATAGCCTCCTGGTTATGAATGGAATACTCTTTGTTAATTACACTTTATCAAGGTTGTTGTTGAATTGAGACAGCTGTTAATTCGACATATAAACACAGCACAGGGAATAGAAATGACAATGCGAGTGGCTACTAGCTAATCTTGTTTTTGTATTGTAGTGAATAGGTGGTATCAGGAAATGAAAAGACTCTAGAGTGATTAATATAGAAGACGATACTTGTATCACTCACAAGGTATGTTTAATTATTTCTTGTATTTAATGTGTACGTGCGTTATAAACAAATTTGTACATGTATGTAAAAAGAAGATAATGATGGGATGTATATTTACTAAGCGAAAGATGACATGCATTTACAAGTAATATTTATTACGTTCGTATAAAATAACAAGAGTAACTTATCATTTTAAAACAAGTACATGTAGATTCTTTTTTGAAATTTATTTGTTTAATATTAATTATAAGTACAATGATATTGTTTGTAATATATTTAAAATCCCTTATTTTCTTTTCAGGGCCATGCTTTCTTTAATATTTATTCACTTAACTGAATAAATATATCTGACAAATTATTTAGCAAAATATTGTTTTTACTTTTGAAAACAATTTTCCAATTACTACGCAGCGACCAAAGAACACCGTAGTCCCACTATCATGAATGTTCTTTTGATGTTATAAACCATTAATAGTTCTTAAAATTTAATTTAAAAAACAACAACAAATAATGATAAACTGTCGATGGATCATGCCTACGTGATAACTAATGAAAACTAAGTTATTAGTACATCCTTGGAGGCTGTACGCGGAAAACGCACACATAACCGCTGTATCATATTGCTGTTAGTAAATATATTGCATACATTTAAGTAAGAATCCACTGATGGTAATGAACATATAGTTTAAAAACATTATAAAGTTGAACCATTTTCGCCGGAAAGAAAACGCTATTTAACTACAAAACCCGTAAGGACACTCCTACAAAATTACAGCACAAGAATACAATTTACATAAGCGAAATAAAAAACAATACTTATATTTTCATCTCACATCATTCATCAATCAAACTTTTAACATATAAGTATCTTTAAAAGATATGTCTGGCAATTGATAGATCCCTACTCTGACCTTTTAGTATGGGTAAGTTTTTGTATTAAGACGACCGTAGGGAGTCTTACCAAACTCTCACCCATATAACTGCAAATTGGCTATCATATAAAAAATAGAGAAAGTGTCACCTCTTCAATTAAGCATCACATTGGTTTTCCCAGGAGTCGCGTACAAACACTTCCTTTTAAGTCTACATGTGGACGGGGTCCAATTACTTAATCTGGAATGTAAAAAAATGAATTTACTAGCCAAAATACCAAAGGCAATATCTAGGATTGTTAAGCCAATTCACTCCTGTCATATGAAACAAAATAATGTTTTGCTTCCTTTTTTTTCTAGAAAATATAAACAGTCAGCAATTTATAATTGACATTTTTCTTAGAGTTAAAAGGATATCAAATAGTAACTGTCTAATCATTTGTCTCTGCGAGCTCCACATATATTATATGTGTAATAAATTTGAATGTACAGTGTAATCAGCCTTTTTAGAAACACCTGACCAGGTTAATTAAAATTTGCCAATCACAATTATCACTATCAGCACTGGTCTCTTCATGAAAAAAGTGGCTGCACTAATCACTGCCGAGTAAGAGCCAATTTGCATTTTTTTTTAAATAAGAATATATTTCGGGAATTCATCATTATATTGTACGAAACTTTAATTTGAAAACAATATTTGCCGCTGAAATGATTAATGTTCACAATAATTTGAAACAAGAGCACCGCTAGGCGGAGCATTATATGCCCGAAAGTGTTTTTTTTAGTAAGGATGAAGCATTTGTAAGACATCACATCATTAAATAAAGTATTACCTCCTTCAAAGATCAATCCTATAAAAATTGAATATTGTGGGCCAAATTGAACTTAAGTTATGCTCTGGAAACTGTTTTCAGTTTTGAGGTAACAACGACTTTGAACTTTGACCTTTTGACCCCAAAATCAATAGGGGTCTTCTACCCAATATAGACAATCATCCTATGAAGTTTGAACACTATGGGCCAAATAGAAATTAAGTTATGTTCCGGAAACTGTTTTTCAGTTTTAAAGTAATAATGACCTTGGCCTTTGACCTTGTGACCCCAAAAACAACAGGGGTATTCAACCAAATATGGACAATCATCCTATGAAGTTTGAATATTGTGGGCCAAAGAGACCTTTAGTTATGCTCCGGAAACTATTCTCATTTTTAAAGTAATAGTGACCTTGACCTTTGACCTTGTGACCCCAAAATCGATAGTGGTCTTCTACCCAATATGGGCAATCATCCTATGAAGTTTGAATATTGTAGGCTACATTGAACTTAAGTTATGCTCCGGAAACCAAATTGCTAACGGACGGACGGCCAGACGGACATTCTAACAGGAGAGTGTTAATGTGGCTACTCTATTGTTCTCTCTATTGTTCTTTTTAGCCACACAAAAGAAAATAGCCACATAAAAGCATTACGGAATGAATGACATCAAAGAGAAAGAACAGTTACCTATTGTCCCTCTAGCCACATTATAACTGTCCTGTGAGTGCGGACAGACAGACGGACGGACGGACGCCAGGGGTTTAACATAATATGCCCGAAATTCTTTCGGTAATATAAAAATTAAAATCAGAAACTTATAAATTTGTGTTCTAAAAATAAAAGGCGGCATAAGAGTAATTTCGTATGAATTCATTTTACAATATTTGAAAAAAAATACCACAACAAAAATACGTTGTTTTCCCCAACAAAAACTTCAAAACACGCTTTTTATAATACCATTCCTAGATGCTCTCTAGATTCCTACTTTTCCCTAGATCATTTTTTATTTTGCGGGAAATTTGGTTTAAAAACTTTACATGATCGTCATGAAAAACCCTTTACGAAATAACCTAAAAACCCTTTTAAACAACAGTTTTCCCACAGTACTTTATTTCAGGGCTAGTGAGTTTAAAAATAGAATTGTGGGTTTAAACTCAAAAAGACATTTGGGGAGTATAGACCCGCCCTTCTCCCCACTGAATATAACAATCGAAAAACTATTTCCCCTTTTCCGTCAGTTTTTGGGGATAAGCCCTTTCGAACACAATAGTTTTAAATACACAAAAACGGATGCGGTATTTCGGTCTAACCTAGGGCTAAGAAACAAAAACATGAAAAAACAAAAAGAAATTTTAAAAATGCGGGGCGTTTTTTTACAAGTTTTTTTCCCAATATAGGTAGTAAACTTTTCCCCCTTAAATAATGATTTTTATAGGTAAAAAAGAAAACCCATCATTATTTATATTTTTATTATTATGGTTGAAAAACCGAAAGTAAAAAAACCAACCCTGTTGAATTTCGGGGATTTTTTTAAAAAATTGAAATCAGTAGGCTATTTAAATTAAAAAATTTTTGTCAGACAAATTTTAAAGGGAAAAAAAGATTTCCCGGGAACGGGCTTTAGATGTCAAAAATTTTACATTCAAATTTACTTTATTTTCTGTTTCTGTTTACATCTGAAACCAGGGTTGGTAGAATTTATTTTCAATCCGTTTTGGGTTTCCGAGTTTAATATTATAGATACCCGAGGGATTTTCCGAATGTGAATAGCCGAGGTCAGTTTACCGATGGATGGGCAATATAAAGCAAAACAAGGGTCAGCAGTCACAAAATACCCCGTTTCCCTTTGTGGGGAACGAAAGCGCTTTTCTAGATGGAGATGGGGGCAGGGCATTATGGTGGTGATAAGTTTTAAAAAATTAAAAATTCCCCCAGCATGTAGCAAGTTTTTATTCTTGGTACTGTGACCGGCAAAATC